>NC_052158.1:52184653-52364107 GCF_902713615.1 Scyliorhinus canicula | reverse complement strand
TCTGGGTGAACCCAACCATTGATCCTCTTAAGGTGAATTTTATTTTCTCGAGACTGAGAAACCCAGCCATGTCACTAACCCAGGTCTCTACACTCAGGAGCTTCGAGTCCCTCTGATGTGTTGGGCAGGCTGCGTCTATGTGGACTGCACTTGATGCAGTGTGGCGAGAGACAGACCTTCAACCCTTGATAAGATGCCACACGATTTCATTTAACGTCTTAACTATTATACGTTCAACTGTGGGTTGACACTATGCTGACTTGACTGGAGACCTATGTACTAGCCTGACCAGACTTACCAGCTACCACATGGTGTTTGCACTGGCTATGCTCACAAACTCTGACTGTCTCAGAGGCTGGATCCCGAGAGCATGGGAAACCTAGTGCCCTCTGGCTTTATAGTGGTCGTGTCCTGTCTGGTGATTGGCTGCTTTGTTCTGTGTGCTCACTGGTCATCCAGTGTGTCAATCACTCCCTGTCTGTGCACCATCATATACATAGATGACATCTCCCCCCCTTTTTTTAAATTTAGATAATAAATATTAAGGTGCGTGTGCGTGTGGATGTGTATATGTGCGTGACTATGTACAGAATGTGCTAAAATTAACTTATATACATAGGAAGGTGTCGCTAGTGCAGACATAGGGCAGATGAAATGGTAAAACGATATTTACAGAGGTCAAAACGATGAGATAACAAAATGTACAAAAGTTCAGTCTATAAATTCAGTCTTTGTGGAGGGCTCCGATTTTTGACTGATCGCCGCAAGGGTGGATCAGAGGCCGCCTGCACTTGGATAGGCGGGACCACAGCAGGATTGCTGGTAGATCAGTGACCTCGTGGTAGGGCACCTCCGGAGGAAGCATCGTGTGTGGCGGGGCATCTCAGTCAGGGGGCGGGCGTGGAACTCTGCGCGTCGTAGGAAGGAGCCATCAGCCATACGGACGAAGAACGATCTCAGGGCCACTTGCTTGACCACCACAGCTGTGGCTGACCAGCCGCCGTCAGGCAGCTGCACACGAACACGATCAGTTGGGACCAGCTCAGGGAGATCCGTGGCATGAGCATCGTATGCTGAATTCCGTTGGGCCCGAGTCTGCTGCCTCTTTTGTATGACCGTGAGGTGGTCAAGGTCTGGAACATGGATGGCTGGAACTGTGGTTCGCAGAGTGCGATTCATGAGCATCTGCGTTGGAGACAGCCCAGTGGACAGCGGGCTTTCTCTGTATGCCAGCAGCGCCAGGCTGAAGTCGGAGCCTGAGTCCGCAGCCTTGCATAGTAATCACTTGACGATATGGACTCCCTTTTCGGCCTTCCCGTTTGACTACGGGTAATGGGGGCTGGAGGTGACGTGACAGAAGTTGTATAAGCGTGCAAAATCAGACCATTCCTGGCTGTAAAAACAGGGACCGTTGTCACTCATCACCGTGAGTGGTATCCCATGGCTGGCGAACCTTTCTTTGCATGTTTTAATCGCCGCCTTCGACATGAGGTCGGACAGTTTCACCACTTCTGGGTAACTGGAGACGTAGTCGACCAGGAGGACATAGTCACGCCCCTTGGCGAGAAAAAGGTCGACACCGACTTTGGACCATGGGGAGGTCATGATCTCATGTTGCTGCAAAGTTTCTTTGGGTTGAGCTGGCTGAAATTTCTGACATGTAGGGCAGTTGAGGACTGTGTTGACAACGTCCTGGTTGATGCCCGGCCAATAGACTGCGTCGGCATTTCTTGACCCCCAGGTGATCCTCATGGAGTTGGCCGAGCACATGCTCTGAGGAATCACGATCCTGTCGAGCTTCATGAGGATGCTGTCCACCACCGTCAAGTCGTCTTTGACCTTGTAGAGCTGGGGACACTGTCCCTTCTGCCAGCCATTCGTGAGGTGCTGCATCACACGCTGTAGATCCTTGGCCGTCTCCTCACGAATTTGGATCATCCTCTCATCAGAGGCCGGAAGGTTGGAGGCACACAATTGTACCTGCGCGTCGATGTGGCAGATGAAGTCAGTTTGTTCACACGCTGTGGTGATAGACTTAGAAAGGGCATCTGCAACAATAAGTTCTTTGCCTGGCGTGTCGGCAAGTTCAAAGCCATAGCAGCGTAGCTTGAGAAGGGTTCGCTGTAACTGAGGCATCGTGTCATTTAAATCCTTCGGGATTATGTGGATTACTGGTCTGTGGTCCGCCTCTATCGTGAATTTTGGGTGGCCATAAACATAGTCGTCAAACTTGTCGATTCCCGTTAGGAGGCCCAGGCATTCCTTCTCAATCTGAGCGTACCGTTGCTCAGTGGGCATCACGGCTCTGGAGGCATACGCCACTGGAGCCCAGGACAAGGAGTCATCCAGTTGGAGGAGCACCACCCCAATACCGTCCTGGCTCGCGTCAGTGGAAATCTTGGTCTCCTTGGTTGGGTCGAAAAACGCCAGAACCGGGGCTGTGGTGAGTTTTGCCCTCAGCTCACACCATTCCTTATCATGCTCGGGCAGCCACTAGAATTCCGTCGACTTTTTGACGAGATGGCGGAGGGCTGTGGTGTGGGATGCCATGTTGGGAATGAACTTCCCGAGGAAGTTGACCATCCCTAGAAAGTGGAGGACCGCCTTCTTGTCCTCCAGGGTCTTCATGGCGTTGATCGCCGAAACCTTGTCACCATCCGGCTGCATGCCTTGCTGCGAGATGTGGTCACCAAGGAATTTAATTTCTGATTGACCGAATGAGCACTTTTTGGCCCTGTTGAGTTGGAGGCCATGCTCGTGAATCCTGTGGATTACCTGCTTGAGGCGATCGATGTGCTCTTGAGGAGTTGTGGACCAGATTATGACATCGTCAACGTACACTTGCACCCCCTCGATCCCCTCCATCATCTGTTCCATGATGCGGTGAAATACCTCTGAGGCAGAGATGATGCCAAAAGGCATCCGGTTGTAGCAGTAGCGACCGAACGGGGTATTCAATGTGCACAGATTGCGACTGGATGCGTCCAGCTGTATTTGCCAGAACCCCTTGGAGGCATCCAGCTTCGTAAAGAATTTGGCATGAGCCATCTCGCTGGTCAACTCTTCTCGTTTTGGTATTGGGTAATGCTCCCGCATGATGTTGTGGTT
Organism: Scyliorhinus canicula; assembly: GCF_902713615.1. Classification (NCBI taxonomy): domain Eukaryota; kingdom Metazoa; phylum Chordata; class Chondrichthyes; order Carcharhiniformes; family Scyliorhinidae; genus Scyliorhinus; species Scyliorhinus canicula. The sequence continues at coordinate 52,360,999 of NC_052158.1, read as the reverse complement.
TAGATCCTTGGGATCGATGCAGATTCGAAGCTCCCCTGACGGCTTCCTGACGCAAACCATGGAGCTGACCCAGTCCGTGGGTTCTGTAACCTTTGATATGATGCCCTGGTCCTGGAGGCCCTGTAATTGCTGCTTGAGGCGGTCCTTGAGGGGCGCCGACACCCCACGTGGTGCGTGAATTACAGGGGTGGCGTTTGGTTTGAGCAGGATTTTGTATCGGTATGGGAGCGGGCCCATTCCTTCGAACACGCTGTGGTACCGGGTGATGATGTCATCAATTTCAGCCTGGAAGTTTTCATCAGGTGAGGCCATAGCCTGTGACGATGACATGGTGTGGACTCGCTGAACCAGGTTCAGGAGTTTGCAGGCCCGAGCACCGAGCAGGGATGCTCTGTCAGGGCCGAGCACCGAGCAGGGATGCTCTGTCAGGCCCGAGCACCGAGCATGGAGGCTCTGTCAGGCCCGATCACCGAGCAGGGATGCTCTGTCAGGCCCGAGCACCGAGCAGGGATGCTCTGTCAGGCCCGAGCACCGAGCAGGGATGCTCTGTCAGGCCCGAGCACCGAGCAGGGATGCTCTGTCAGGCCCGAGCAGGGATGCTCTGTCAGGCCCGAGCAGGGATGCTCTGTCAGGCCCGAGCAGGGATGCTCTGTCAGGTCCTCCAACCTCAAATCGCAGTGTCGCTTTAAATGATTTATTGGACACTCCGAGTTGGCACAAGCCACTGGCAGCTATGGCATTGCCATTGTAGTCAAAGAGCTGGCAGGCCGGTAGAAGAATACTTGGTCTGACACGGCTGGTGTCGAGATCGGATTTCGAGATGAGTTTCGCCGATGCGCCGGTGTCCAGTTTGAACCGGATGTGAGCCTTGTTGACTGTGAGGACAACACACCATCGTCATCAGGATCCACGCTGAGGATGGAGAGGTGCTTCACTATCTTGGACAAGGCAGCGCATGCTTCGTAATGATGCCCACTTGACATGGGGATGTGAGGCACTCAGCATTAGGACTTGTTGGGCTGTCGGGTCGGAATCAGGCATGGCCTGCTGTATTTAACGGACGCTTCTGCGCCATGGCTGGGTTCGCTGGCTGCTGGGCAGTGGAGGAGATCTGCAAAGGGCTGGGTAGTGGCCAAGCTTGCCACATGTAGACATCATCGTGATTTTGCCGGACATTGCCGCTTTAAATGGGCTGAGCCACAATTCGGACACGTCATGACGCCGACATCAACGCTGTTGCTCATTCTGGGTGAGTGTGCTTAACACTCAATTTGGCTCTGTTTCTTACTTAGCTTTGCAGTCGCCAGGTATCGTTAAGATACCGCCACAAGTTTCAAGGTCAAGTTCAAAGCAATAAAACCATACACCAATTAGTAAGTTCAAACAAATGAATTTATTATAATACAATCATAAACTACCCATACACACGCTAAGATGACTAAACTATTCCTACCACTAAATAGACCAATACTTATCTGAATAAGGAACTGCCGGATCAGGGGACAAGGGCCTCTTGCTCTGCACTGGGTCCGCAGACTTCAGGTTGGTACGGGTTAAAAGGGGTCAGGAGTGTCTATCTCTGGTAGCGATCGTTGTGAGACACCTACTTGCTGGCGGCTGCTGTCCGAACCGAACCTCTCTCTCGGTCAAGATCTTCTTCGGTAAAAGCTGGTTGAGAGGGCTGGTCAAGAGAGGAGGGCTGGTCAAGAAGAATGAACTGAGTTTGGGACCTGTCTTTTATAAGTCCCAGGGCTTTGCGCCCTCTATCTGCTGGGGATCGATTGGGTCTCTTCCCAATTGGTTTGTTTGAATCCCCCCTATACTGAGGCTGTCCCTCGGCTACTGGGCAGGCCTTCAGGTGCTTTGTCTTCGAACCCCGCTGGTGCCGGGGTGTCTGGTTTCCCATAGAATGTTGCAATCACTTCCCTATTTGTGTCCTTTGTCCCTGAGATTGTTCCATTACTATGCTAACTGTCCCAGAGATTGCCTCATTAGTATGCAGAATGTTCGTTTTGGTGCTGTCTGCTCTCTTAGCAGACATAATACGCAGTGGCTTGTTGCAGCCTGCTTGTGCTGCAAACTTTGTCCATTTTACCCTGCAATCTTTGCGTTCCTCCATTTTGTATTGAGGGAATGGCCAACTTCGGTGGCTACAGTCCCTCCTTGTGATCCTCATGAGAAATCATGAAGGATCACCCAAGTTCGGTGTCTTTGGGTTCCCTGACCTCAGCGAGTTCCATGACTTCCATACTTTCCTCAATTATGGCAAAAACTTTTTAACTAACAATTTCTGATTGGCGCTATGTCAAAGGGGACATGCATTATCAATTGGAATCGGGAACCTCTAACTATTCTCAATAAACTACTCTCATCTCATATTTAAACATTCTACAACATTCTAAATCCTTAATCATTCACACAGCAGCATCATTACATTTCATTCTCTCTGACTCGGCAGTCGAGCTCAGAGCTCATTAATAGAAAGAATCTCTTTATTTTACAAAGGCATCGAGTGTAAAAATAAATACTTGATTACATTTCCAGGGGTTCGGGGGACTGGTGGAATCCAAACATAGGGGATCTCACTCTATACACTGTTGAGGCACGAGAGCGGTAGGCTCTCCTTCTCCATTTCCTCATCCTGAGGGTCTGGACTATAATACAGATGATCGCTATTGCTAAAAGTGATTCTATAACGTACGACAAGGAGTACCATGTCACAATTCTGGTACACCAGGTCGGGGTACTGTTAGCATTGACTGGGCTGGGGGTGGTCTGGGTTTGGGAGAAGTTAGCAAACGTGGCACTGTGGGAAAGGGGGTCCGCGTCCACGCGCAACCACACAGATGCCACAATAGCTAAATTTAGGACCAGACATATACTTATCTATTAAACCAGTGCGAGCCGTCTCGCAGAGTGTTGCAATTTACCATCCCAAAATGTTCCTGGATGTAAATTGCATATGGAGTGGCGGCCGAAGGGCTACCTTAAGACCAGAGGGGTGTCCTCAGACAGGGCGGGTACTCACTGCCGTTTCTCCACTGCCTGAGCGAACGGGCATGAATGTATTCATTGTGGAATTTGCAGCCTCTATTCCCAGAATAGAGGCTGCACCTAAAAAAAAGGGGAGCCAAGATGCTCCTAGTGGGGTGAAGGGTGAAGCCTTAAGTTGGGCTCCAGACATTGCAGCTGAGTCAAGTTCTCAGAAATATCGGCGGACAAACTAACGTGCACGTGAGGTGGTCACAAGCTTTTCAGCTGAATAGCGCGTGGCCAATCTCCATATCAAACATTTAACAAACAAACATACAAACATGCTGCAGGTTCCATCAGAAAGGACACCGTTTATCTCTCAAGTGGTTCCTCTTTTTACATCATCTGGACACCTCACTTCTCTTCATTCTCTGCGAACAGGGTCGCAAAGGGGTTGCTGTGTCGGGAGTCAGACTCAGAGTCATCCTCTTCTCCTGGATCCCATACCCTTGTCTGGATCAGGCATGCAATTTTGGCATTGTGTGACCGGGGTTCACTCTCATCATTGCGGACAAGTTGCCATGAATTGTCCCTGTGCCAAATCGTGGGGTCTAAATTTGTGTGGACATTGTCGGGGTCGTCAGTGTTGGGTGGTGGGTTTGGGTGTGGGTCTGGAGTTTTTAGGTAAGTGATCTCCATGGGGTCAGTGGAGTCGGGGTCGAGGTCGCTGAAGTGGGGGCTGTAGGGTGGAGTGTTGTGGCTGTCCTCAGTCTCACTGTCCACTGTCACTGTCTCTGCTGTGGCAGCTTGTGGGCATTCCGGGGCGTGTCCTAAAGTCGGTGGGCAGAGTCGAGGTCGAGTCCGATGAGGTGCTGGTCTGTGAGGGGGAGGGTGGAAATGTGTCTCTTGTAGGCGGGGCGAGGTGTTCTGCTGCGTCTAGCAGAACATGGTGTGAGTGATTTGACTGTGTTCCATAAGCCTTTAGCTGGTTAATATCGAACCACGCAGTCTTACCGTTGGGGTACTTTATCCGATATACTGAGGGGCTGATTTTGTCCGAAATTGAGTACGGGCCGGAAGATTTTGGGGCCAAAAACGTGCTGGGGTTATACACAGATAACATAACCTGTTGCCCAACCTGAAACTCTGTGGGGTGGACATTTTTGTTGAAACAGGCCTTGCTCTGTTTCCTCCTTTTACCCAATTTTACTGCGGCTGCTAGCTGAGCAGACCTTACAGTCTCAACTAATTGTTTCACTGCTTTTTCGTGTGTGAGGGCCGTCACTTCTGGGCTGGTCATGTCGAGTCCTAAAAGGAATTCTGAACCTTTCATAGGGCGTCCGGTCATGAGTGTGTGTGGAGTGAAACCTGTTGATGATGAAAAAGTATTTCTTATAAACATTAGTGCGAATGGGAGCACTGAATCCCAAGTTGAATTGTTCTCTTGTACCATCTTTCTAAGGGTCGATTTTAGAGTCCGATTCATGCGTTCCACTATCCTGCTTGACTGGGGGTGATACGCAATGTGAAAATTTTGTTTGATTCCGAATATGGTCAGGACGTTCTTCATGACCCGTCCTGTAAAATGAGATCCCTGATCTGATTCTATACTTCTGGGGTGTCCCCATCTAGTAAAGATGTGGTGGGTCAGGATCTTTGCGGCTGTCTTTGCTGTGTTCGTACGAGATGGGAACGCCTCTACCCATTTCGTAAACGTGTCTATAACCACCAGAACATATTTATAACCATTCCTGCAAGGGGGCAATGGACCTATAAAATCAATCTGGAGGTTAGTCCAGGGGCCATTATCGGGGCGAGTGTGGCTGAGTTGTGCCTTCTTTGAATACCTCTCCGGGTTATTCTGTGCACAAATTAAACAGTTTTCTATGTAGTGGGTAACATCTTCTCTTAAATGGGGCCACCAACAGAGTTGTCTAAGGTGTGCTGTGGTAGGGCCGATCCCTTGGTGTCCATGACCATCATGGAATAAGGCAGTCATTTGATTCCTGTCTTTCTCAGGAACCACATACAACTGGTCTTTGAGAATCACACCCTCATGTGTGGTCAAAGCGTGTTTGAATTTGTCGTACTGGGCCACAAAGTTTCCTTTTAAAATCTCCCGGAGATTTGCGTCCTGCTTCTGTGCCTGTACTATATCCTCGATGTCTGTCTGTGAGACCTGAACTGAACTCACAGGGGCGCTAGCTGGTGCGCTAGCTGGGGGTGTCCAAAAATGTCCGTGCCTGGAACCTGCTTTAGCCAGTGCATCGGCTTTCACATTTCCAGGGGGGGATGACCGATGGTGGCTTCTAACCTTAATAATGCCATAAGTCCTATCCTTTGCCTTCTCTAGGATATGGCGGAGTAATGGGGCTGATGGAAGGGTCTTCCCGTCTGCAGAGACAAAACCTCTTGTCCTCCACAGGGGTAGAAAATCTGTGAGGCTGTTACAGACATATAGACTGTCCGAATATATGTCTGCTGGGCTGGGGAACGAATGTGGGTGGTCCACTCTGTATGCTATGGCTGCGAGCTCTGCTGCCTGCGCGCCTAAGTGTCCAGGTAACTTTAGTGCTATCTCCTCTAGTACGCGTCCCTGCGCATCTTCTACATAAATCCCGCATCCAGTGATGCGTTCGCCATCTAAAACTGTGGATGAACCGTCTACATATATCTTCAATGGGGCACACGTGTCTGTGTGCTGGGGGCTCCGGCTTGAATTCCCTATCTTCCTGGGGGGCATCTTAGCAATGAAGGGTCCTGTGTTGTGGACGGTTGCTACTATTTCGCGTTCATGGGGTTGTCCTGGATACTGTAGGTTGTCCGCTAAAAATATGTGTGTCTTGGTCCGTTTAACTGTTATGTCCCGTCCTTGTAACAGAAGTGTCCACCTAGCTTCTCTTATCTGGCTCACTGAACCGTCCTTCAGTCGACCGTCTAAAAGTAACTGTGTGGGGGTGTGTTCGGTCAAAATGGTGATGGGGTTGAGTCCGGTAATGTAGAAAAAATATTGTACTGCCCAGAATACTGCGAGCAGGTGCCTTTCGCAGGCTGAAAAACCTTGCTCCACGGGGTCTAACAGTCGTGAGGCATAAGCCACTGGTCGTAGCTGCTCGTGCAGTTCCTGAAGGAGCACGGCCGAGAGGGCCAGATCTGTGCTAGCTACCTCAATAGCATAGGGAGAGAGTGGGTCTGGAACTTGTAGCGCAGGTGCTGCGCTAAGGGCTTTCTTTAACTCTTCCACAGCCTCTGTATGCTGCGGAAGCCATTCCCAAGGGGCTCCTTTCTTAAGGAGGTCTGAGAGTGGGGCTGCCTTGGTCGCAAAACCACCGATATGGTTCCGACAATACCCAACCAGTCCTAAAAACGACCGGAGGGCTGAAACATTTTGGGGAAGGGGCAATTTGACGATCGAGTCAATTCTTTTGAACTCGATCTCGCATTTGCCGTGTGTGATGATTGTACCCAAATACATCACTTTATTCTCCAATATTTGGGCCTTTCTGGGGTTAACTTTACATCCGATTGAGTTCATAAGTTCCAGGAGTTCAGACAGAAGCGTGATGTGCTCTGCCTTGGTGTCTGTCTGCAGTAATAGGTCGTCCACATACTGTATCAGACATTCGGGTCGGGAAAATGTTGTTAGTCCATTTGCCAGCTGTCAGTGGAAAATGGAGGGGGAATTGTGGAATCCTTGTGGGAGGCATGTCCACGTATACTGCTGTCCTTTAAATGTGAAGGCAAATTTGTACTGGCACGCCTTTGCCAATGGGATTGACCAAAAGCCGTTGCTAATGTCCAATACCGTGAAAAATTTGGAGTGGAGTCCCTGTTTGAGCATGGTCTCGGGACTTGTTGCTACCGTGGGGGCTACTGCTGGGGTAACTTTGTTGAGTTCCCGATAATCAATGGTCAGATGCCATGATCCGTTGGGCTTCCTCACTGGCCAGATAGGGGCATTATTAGTCGAGGCTACTGTCCTAAGTACACCCTGCTCTAATAAGCTCTCTATAACTTTTCCTATTTCTCCCTCTGCTTCTAGGAGAAATCAGTACTGTCTCTGTGGTCTCGGGTCAGGTCCAGTAACTTGAACTTGTCCAGTCATCCTGCCGCAGTCGTGCCGGTGAGTGGCAAATGCTGTCCTGTGCTTATTCAGTATTGCCCTAACCTGTTTGTCCGTGCTAAGTGTGGTCGGGTCAAAACAATAGTCGCCTACTGCGCTAATCCTGTTTGCATACTCTCTCACTGTAAGTGTTGCGGGTGCTCTGTCAGATTTCGCCATTCGCCAGACACACTGATTGGCTGGATCGAACGACAGGCTGTGGGCATTCATAAAGTCAATACCCAGTATGTGTTCTGCTGTGTGGGGCAGATTAACTAAAACAACGGGGTGTTTGGTGGAGATGTTCCCTAGTTGGATTGATACAGGGGCTGTAATGTGTCGCTGCTGTGAGTGACCTGTAAAGCTGCTGAGTGTTATTGAAGCTGTAGTGGGCCACGTGTCTGCCTGTGGTGTAGTGGAGGGATTAATGGTCTTGCGGGACCCTCCTTTGTCCCAAAGTAATTCTATGGACTTTCCCCGAATTTTTGCCGTGACCACCGGTCTTCCGGATGTGTCCCAGAGGGTGTCACAGACCCAACTGGGGGAGCCCGAACACTGTCAGTCCGTTCCGTCCACATTGGTCTGTCCTGACTGCATCCCTATACTGTGGATTGGCTTTGCTTTGTTCCTGGTCAGAGTGCCTGTCTGCTGGCCTCTCTGAGATCTCTGCGGGCCGTTGCATTCCCTAGCAAAATGCCCTAAATGTCCGCAGTTGTAACATTCCTGCGACTTCTGTGGGGGGCTGTTCTTTCCCTCATTTACCCATGCGGCGTTTTGGTGCGCTCTTACTGCCTGTATATCTGCTGCAGCCTGAGCTTCTTCGGGGTTCTGTACTTTTATCTTACCTTGGACGGATTGCTCCCAAGCGCGGGACAATCTTTTCAATACCCATTTTTCATTATGTGCCTCTTCTGAGGGGTCATAATTGCTGCAGACATTCTGTCCTGCATCTGTGGCGTGGGAGATGATGGTGCGGGTCCATTTAACCATATTGTCTCGGGTTAAATGTGCGCGGTCTAAATCACCAAAAACGGCAGTGAAATGAATCCACAGCCTTCCTGCGAATGCTGTGGGGTGCTCAGTCCTTTTCTGCCTACACTTATTTAGGCCTTCGACTGGGTCTCCTCTGTTTTACCCTATCGCGTCTAAAATAGCTGTATGCATCTCTTCGAGGGTGCCTCTGCCAATGTTCTGTGGGTCGGGGAGGGCTGCTACTACTGATGAGTCTAAACTCAAAACTGTGAGCTTAACCTGCTCTCGCTCATCCAGGCCGTACATGGTCGCCTGCTGTTTCACTTGTGCGAAGAATTGGTGGGGGTCTGAAGTGGGGAGGAACGGGGTGATTTTCTCTCACGCATCCCTTAGTTGAGTCACGGTTAAGGGGGTGGTGTAAGTGATCTCGGGAGCGCCTTCTGCGGTTGCTTTTCATTGGGTGGTGACTGGGTTCATTGGTGCGGGTGCTATCTGATCTCTGGGGGGTTGGGGCACTTTCCTTTTCTGCTGCGTTGCTAGCGCACATGTTCCCTGAACATATCGCTGCGCTGTCTCACTTAACTCCTGCCAATCTGGGGCATTTTCTTCTTCTAACTGTGTCCCAAATATCTCTTGGAAGCCATTCTGCACAGAAAGCAGAGATTGCAGCTGCGCAATCTGCTTCCTACATTTAGCGTGGTCCACTGTGCTTTGCCTTTGCTCAGTGGTGGCAGCATGGAGTGCCCTTAAAGCTGCCTTTAGGTCGCTACACTGCTTCTTCAGTGTCTCTACCTGCTTTTCTGCTTCTTCTCTTACCAAGACTGCACGCTGCACATCTTGATAGGCCTTTTCATATTGAACCTGGGAACTGCTCAGATGGGCTAGACAAGACTGATGTGCCCTCTTGGCATCATCCACCTCTCTATCCTTATCTGCCAGTCGTTGCCTTAAACCTAGATTCTCCTTTTCGATGTCCCTGACATCCACTTTGCTCATTTGGTTCTTCTCCTCTAACTCGGCTCGGAGCGTCCTGACTACCTCCTCTGTGCCTCGCAATTGTGCCAAGCAGGACACAATTGCCATCGGCTAACGTGCTTTACCTAAACTCTTTTTATGAATTTGAGATAGGTTCTCCCATCTGGAGAGGACCGTCATTTTCACGGTTCAGTTGCTTTGTTTACTTGCTATAAATATGGTGGTTAATAAGGTCGCCTTTCTTAATCCTGATTATGAGTCTACTTTCAGAGTCGCCATGTATCTCTCGATACCACCACAAGGTTCAACCCGAATACCGATCAAAGAGCCAATACACCAGTTAGTTAGTTCAAAGTCAACACTACTTTATTTACACACAGTATGATTTACCCATGCACAATAACACTACAGGCTAAACTATATCTATCACTAACACCTATACTTAACTTCGGGTGCCCACTTAGGTCAGAGGAACAATGGCCGTTGTTCGGATCTGAGGCTGTTCGGTACGAAGAGGTAACAGGAGAACAGATAAGGTCGTCCGTCTGGTAGCGAGCGTTGACCTTGAGCTTACTGCTTCTGGTGATGCTGGTGGAAGGGTCTCTCCGCTTGAGAGCCGAATCCAAGAGACTGAACATTTCACGGCGGTTCCTTTTTAGACTTGGAGGGGCTTTGTGTGCTTTTAGGTGGGCCTTAAACATGGTCCCAATTAATTGGGCAGCTTCTCAATCACTTCCATCGATCTAAGCCAATAAAGGGGCGGGTGCCTTGATGTCTGGGTGTGTCCTTCGTGGCCGTTGGCCTTGCTTTGTATATGGTTTCTTGTTGGAGTAGCGGCGCCGGACTGTCTGGGACAGTATCGGCTACCTGAGCACTTTGTTCCTCGGAGATAGGCCATCAATATGTAAATCGACCCAGATTTTCGGTTCCGTCTGCAAACTACCTTCCAAATATACATTCAGGCTTTGTGCCTGCTTGTTGCTTTGCATTGTCCATATTTCCCTGCATGCTCTGCGAGTGTCCATTTTATACACTGAAAGTGGCCATCCCAGATGTGATCCACAACACGAAGCGTGAAGGATCATATTCCTGAATCTTCTTTGTTCTCTGCCTAAGTTGAGCACCCGCAATCAAGGACAGGTTCTACTCTACTCTGTCCTATGGGATGGAACCTTTACCTAAATTGCTTCATGTACATCACATTATTATAAAATTCTGAGGGGCGCTATGACATTCAGGCATGCATTACAAAACACGGGAACCTCTAATTATTCTTCTCTAAACTATCCTTAGTCAATGAAAAGAATTTATAACAGTATAACCTATACAATTCTCCGGCCTGGATGGGCCGAAGTCCCGACGTCATCACGCCATGTTTTCACGCCGGCTAACACACCTGCTTTTCAAGTTCGTCAAACAGTCGTGCTGGCTGACGAGAGCATCGAGGAGCTGAGCGCACTGCTCAGCGCACCGCTCAGCGCACTGCTGCAGTCTGGCCACAACGGGGAAGGCATTCCCGAGAATGGGGGGGGTCAGAGCGGGGGAGTGTGGGAGACTGGGGGGGGGGGGGGGAGACTGAGGGGGGGAGGGTGGGGGATGGAAGGGGGGAGTGTAGGAGATGGAGGGGGGAGTGTGGGAGATGGAGGGGGGAGTGTGGAAGATGGAGTGGGGAATGTGGGAGACTGAGGGGGGAGTGTGGGAGATGGAGGGAGGAGTGTGGGAGACTGAGGGGGGAGTGTGGGAGATGGAGAGGTGAGTGTGGGAGATGGAGGGGGGAGTGGGAGACCGAGGGGGGTGTGGGAGACTGAGGGGGGGAGTGGGAGACTGAGGGGGGGTGGGGGAGACTGAGGGGGGTGGGAGACTCAGGGGGGGGGAGTGGGAGACTGAGGGGGGAGTGTGGGAGATGGAGGGGGGAGTGTGGGAGACTGAGGGGGGAGTTGGAGACTGAGGGGGGAGTGGGGGAGAGAAGCAACCCTTGCCCACCTCAGACCTCTCTGCTGGTGGCCCGATTTAAAATCCAATGTGACTCATTACATTGACAACTGTTCAATTTGCGCCCAGAACAATCCAGACAGGTATGCAAGGAAAGGTCAGCTTCGTCACACCCACCCTGTTAATGGCCCCTGGATGAATTTGCAGATTGATTACATAGGACCCCTACCCCGCTGCAAGAATGGTTTTAAGTATGTGTTGGTAATCATCGAAACCTTCACAAAATAGGTGGACGCTTTTCCATCTAGGACTAACACGGCTAAAATGACAGCCAAGATTCTAACGCAGCACATCTTCACAAGATGGGGCCTTCCCCGTAGTATAGTTAGACCAAGGCTCACATTTCACAGGACGATATCCGACAAAAATCTCATATTTCCTATCACCCCCAATCAAGAAAGAATGAATAAAACCCCCAAGGCAACCTTCAGGAAAATGGTGCAACAGCACAATACCACATGGGACACAATTCTCCCTTTTGCACTCATGTTCATAAGTAACACGGTATCCACTTTGTCAGGATACAAACATTCAGGACTGTTTAGCACAGGGCTAAATCGCTGGCGTTGAAAGCAGGCCAGCAGCACGGTTCGATTCCTGTAACAGCCTCCCTGAACAGGCGCCGGAATGTGGTGACTAGGGGCTTTTCACAGTAACTTCATTTGAAGCCTACCTGTGACAATAAGCAATTTTCATTTTTAATTTCTCATTTCATTTTTTAAAACCAGCTTAAGGCTTACGGCGCACAGAATAACCATTCACACCACATCTCGCTTGCAGCAGCAGACAAACACGGACGGACGATCTATTCCTACCCTCGCCAAACCAGTCCAGCCCATCCTCAGTCACCACTTCCACTCCACTCCCAGAGGCACGACTCCGCCTCTCCCTTCATTCGACCAGCGACATGAACAGTGACAGCACTGATACATTAGGCCCCATGGAACTGCCACACGATTTCATCCCTGCACCAGGCCCCACTCCCAGCGACTCCTTTGAGACCACTTATATAAAAGCCCCTGAACCGAACCCACCGCCCTATGACGATGAATTGCCCCCACCGCCTCCAACCTAGACACTAAACATTGGCACCACGACAATTCCTACAGACTCATCCGTAACGATGAGATGGACCCCACATCGCCCCAAGCACCTTTGGCACAGCTGCTCCAATCACGAGTGTGGCAACCGGGAGAAGATGATGACTCAGAGTCTGACTCCCACCAGACGGAACCCTTTGCGACTCTGTTCGCTATAGAGCAATGAGGTGTCCAGATGATGGTAAAAAGGAACTAATTGAGATGTATGGTGTCCTTCTTTCTGATGGAGCCTGCCTGATTTTGTTATTTTAGTTTGTTAATTTCAAATGTTGAATGTTTGTTTGTGCACTTGAAGTTTATTCATGGCCCCACGCCACATTTTGAAATAGTCATGACCACTCTTTTAATGCCGAGTGGCAGTTAAAGGAACTAGTTTGTCGACAGACACCCATTCATAGCTACTCTTCTGATTCAAAGGTAATCATAAGAGGCAGTATCCACGATGAACACAAATTCTTTCCGTTCTTGTCCGGTCACTCAGGCAGTGGAGAAACGGCACTGGTCCCCGCCCTGCCTGAGGACACCCCCCCCTCTGGTCAGCTACGCTTGGGTAGTGCACATACGGCACTGGTCACCATCCTACCCGGGGATTCCACCCATTCTTGCCCCGTCACGGCCCATACGCACCCCATTCGGAGCTTTTGGTACGAAACTCTTTTACTGTTCTTTTAGTCTGTGGTTTAAAGAATGTTCTTTGCCACAAGTTTTGTTTGTTTTCCGGCGACCCTTAGGTCACTCTCCCATATGCTATTTACATCCTTAAACACTTGGATGGAACACTTTACTGCTGGACGGAGAGATTGTCCGCCCACTCACCACATCGATCACACAGGCTGCGAGATGGCTCGTGCTGTGACAGCATTTTCTTTTCGCATGTCTGGTCCCCAATATATTTAGTTGTTTTAGAAAATGAGGGAGTCACATATGGTGACAATTCTAATGGGCAATTGGTAATAAAGGACAGACAGACATACGAGATCTTAAACAAGGTAATAGCAGATATTACTTGTGTCCACAGGAAATCAAGAACAGAAGACAGAGGAAGACCAAGAAGGAAAAAGAGAACATGAAGACAGACATCATGATCTACATTTGGATCTTCGTGGGATCCCTCCAGTTGCCCGCGGACACGACCCCCCCGACTCCTACCCCACAGTCTGTGAATGTTTCCCATCCCTGCCGTACACCACACCCAGAACAGCCACTGACACACCAACCTGGTGTGACAAATTTATCAAATGGTATTCCCTGTCATACATCGTGGAAGCACTGTTACTCATAGCAATACACTGTAGTGTCATCCAGATACTTAGGAAATGGCGAAGGAAAGCCTCCCGCACTCCGGTATAAACTTTCAGACCCCCTATTTTCAGACTTCAAACCCCCCACTCCCTCTAAGTAAATAAAGTGCGTCAACTAATTTTCTTTTCTTTGTTCGAATAAAAGCTGTGAAATTCTGTACTTGACGGCCAAGATGCAGAGACATGTAATGCTGCTATTGTATAGGTTATACTGTTATAAATTCTTTTCATTGACTAAGGATAGTTTAGAGAAGAATAATTAGAGGTTCCCGTGTTTTGTAATGCATGCCTGAATGTCATAGCGCCCCTCAGAATTTTATAATAATGTGATGTACATGAAGCAATTTAGGTAAAGGTTCCATCCCATAGGACAGAGTAGAGTAGAACCTGTCCTTGATTGCGGGTGCTCAACTTAGGCAGAGAACAAAGAAGATTCAGGAATATGATCCTTCACGCTTCGTGTTGTGGATCACATCTGGGATGGCCACTTTCAGTGTATAAAATGGACACTCGCAGAGCATGCAGGGAAATATGGACAATGCAAAGCAACAAGCAGGCACAAAGCCTGAATGTATATTTGGAAGGTAGTTTGCAGACGGAACCGAAAATCTGGGTCGATTTACATATTGATGGCCTATCTCCGAGGAACAAAGTGCTCAGGTAGCCGATACTGTCCCAGACAGTCCGGCGCCGCTACTCCAACAAGAAACCATATACAAAGCAAGGCCAACGGCCACGAAGGACACACCCAGACATCAAGGCACCCGCCCCTTTATTGGCTTAGATCGATGGAAGTGATTGAGAAGCTGCCCAATTAATTGGGACCATGTTTAAGGCCCACCTAAAAGCACACAAAGCCCCTCCAAGTCTAAAAAGGAACCGCCGTGAAATGTTCAGTCTCTTGGATTCGGCTCTCAAGCGGAGAGACCCTTCCACCAGCATCACCAGAAGCAGTAAGCTCAAGGTCAACGCTCGCTACCAGACGGACGACCTTATCTGTTCTCCTGTTACCTCTTCGTACCGAACAGCCTCAGATCCGAACAACGGCCATTGTTCCTCTGACCTAAGTGGGCACCCGAAGTTAAGTATAGGTGTTAGTGATAGATATAGTTTAGCCTGTAGTGTTATTGTGCATGGGTAAATCATACTGTGTGTAAATAAAGTAGTGTTGACTTTGAACTAACTAACTGGTGTATTGGCTCTTTGATCGGTATTCGGGTTGAACCTTGTGGTGGTATCGAGAGATACATGGCGACTCTGAAAGTAGACTCATAATCAGGATTAAGAAAGGCGACCTTATTAACCACCATATTTATAGCAAGTAAACAAAGCAACTGAACCGTGAAAATGACGGTCCTCTCCAGATGGGAGAACCTATCTCAAATTCATAAAAAGAGTTTAGGTAAAGCACGTTAGCCGATGGCAATTGTGTCCTGCTTGGCACAATTGCGAGGCACAGAGGAGGTAGTCAGGACGCTCCGAGCCGAGTTAGAGGAGAAGAACCAAATGAGCAAAGTGGATGTCAGGGACATCGAAAAGGAGAATCTAGGTTTAAGGCAACGACTGGCAGATAAGGATAGAGAGGTGGATGATGCCAAGAGGGCACATCAGTCTTGTCTAGCCCATCTGAGCAGTTCCCAGGTTCAATATGAAAAGGCCTATCAAGATGTGCAGCGTGCAGTCTTGGTAAGAGAAGAAGCAGAAAAGCAGGTAGAGACACTGAAGAAGCAGTGTAGCGACCTAAAGGCAGCTTTAAGGGCACTCCATGCTGCCACCACTGAGCAAAGGCAAAGCACAGTGGACCACGCTAAATGTAGGAAGCAGATTGCGCAGCTGCAATCTCTGCTTTCTGTGCAGAATGGCTTCCAAGAGATATTTGGGACACAGTTAGAAGAAGAAAATGCCCCAGATTGGCAGGAGTTAAGTGAGACAGCGCAGCGATATGTTCAGGGAACATGTGCGCTAGCAACGCAGCAGAAAAGGAAAGTGCCCCAACCCCCCAGAGATCAGATAGCACCCGCACCAATGAACCCAGTCACCACCCAATGAAAAGCAACCGCAGAAGGCGCTCCCGAGATCACTTACACCACCCCCTTAACCGTGACTCAACTAAGGGATGCGTGAGAGAAAATCACCCCGTTCCTCCCCACTTCAGACCCCCACCAATTCTTCGCACATTCAGGCATGCATTACAAAACACGGGAACCTCTAATTATTCTTCTCTAAACTATCCTTAGTCAATGAAAAGAATTTATAACAGTATAACCTATACAATAGCAGCATTACATGTCTCTGCATCTTGGCCGTCAAGTACAGAATTTCACAGCTTTTATTCGAACAAAGAAAAGAAAATTAGTTGACGCACTTTATTTACTTAGAGGGAGTGGGGGGTTTGAAGTCTGAAAATAGGGGGTCTGAAAGTTTATACCGGAGTGCGGGAGGCTTTCCTTCGCCATTTCCTAAGTATCTGGATGACACTACAGTGTATTGCTATGAGTAACAGTGCTTCCACGATGTATGACAGGGAATACCATTTGATAAATTTGTCACACCAGGTTGGTGTGTCAGTGGCTGTTCTGGGTGTGGTGTACGGCAGGGATGGGAAACATTCACAGACTGTGGGGTAGGAGTCGGGGGGGTCGTGTCCGCGGGCAACTGGAGGGATCCCACGAAGATCCAAATGTAGATCATGATGTCTGTCTTCATGTTCTCTTTTTCCTTCTTGGTCTTCCTCTGTCTTCTGTTCTTGATTTCCTGTGGACACAAGTAATATCTGCTATTACCTTGTTTAAGATCTCGTATGTCTGTCTGTCCTTTATTACCAATTGCCCATTAGAATTGTCACCATATGTGACTCCCTCATTTTCTAAAACAACTAAATATATTGGGGACCAGACATGCGAAAAGAAAATGCTGTCACAGCACGAGCCATCTCGCAGCCTGTGTGATCGATGTGGTGAGTGGGCGGACAATCTCTCCGTCCAGCAGTAAAGTGTTCCATCCAAGTGTTTAAGGATGTAAATAGCATATGGGAGAGTGACCTAAGGGTCGCCGGGAAAACAAACAAAACTTGTGGCAAAGAACATTCTTTAAACCACAGACTAAAAGAACAGTAAAAGAGTTTCGTACCAAAAGCTCCGAATGGGGTGCGTATGGGCCGTGACGGGGCAAGAATGGGTGGAATCCCCGGGTAGGATGGTGACCAGTGCCGTATGTGCACTACCCAAGCGTAGCTGACCAGAGGGGGGGGTGTCCTCAGGCAGGGCGGGGACCAGTGCCGTTTCTCCACTGCCTGAGTGACCGGACAAGAACGGAAAGAATTTGTGTTCATCGTGGATACTGCCTCTTATGATTACCTTTGAATCAGAAGAGTAGCTATGAATGGGTGTCTGTCGACAAACTAGTTCCTTTAACTGCCACTCGGCATTAAAAGAGTGGTCATGACTATTTCAAAATGTGGCGTGGGGCCATGAATAAACTTCAAGTGCACAAACAAACATTCAACATTTGAAATTAACAAACTAAAATAACAAAATCAGGCAGGCTCCATCAGAAAGAAGGACACCATACATCTCAATTAGTTCCTTTTTACCATCATCTGGACACCTCATTGCTCTATAGCGAACAGAGTCGCAAAGGGTTCCGTCTGGTGGGAGTCAGACTCTGAGTCATCATCTTCTCCCGGTTGCCACACTCGTGATTGGAGCAGCTGTGCCAAAGGTGCTTGGGGCGATGTGGGGTCCATCTCATCGTTACGGATGAGTCTGTAGGAATTGTCGTGGTGCCAATGTTTAGTGTCTAGGTTGGAGGCGGTGGGGGCAATTCATCGTCATAGGGCGGTGGGTTCGGTTCAGGGGCTTTTATATAAGTGGTCTCAAAGGAGTCGCTGGGAGTGGGGCCTGGTGCAGGGATGAAATCGTGTGGCAGTTCCATGGGGCCTAATGTATCAGTGCTGTCGCTGTTCATGTCGCTGGTCGAATGAAGGGAGAGGCGGAGTCGTGCCTCTGGGAGTGGAGTGGAAGTGGTGACTGAGGATGGGCTGGACTGGTTTGGCGAGGGTAGGAATAGATCGTCCGTCCGTGTTTGTCTGCTGCTGCAAGCGAGATGTGGTGTGAATGGTTATTCTGTGCGCCGTAAGCCTTAAGCTGGTTTTAAAAAATGAAATGAGAAATTAAAAATGAAAATTGCTTATTGTCACAGGTAGGCTTCAAATGAAGTTACTGTGAAAAGCCCCTAGTCACCACATTCCGGCGCCTGTTCAGGGAGGCTGTTACAGGAATCGAACCGTGCTGCTGGCCTGCTTTCAACGCCAGCGATTTAGCCCTGTGCTAAACAGTCCTGAATGTTTGTATCCTGACAAAGTGGATACCGTGTTACTTATGAACATGAGTGCAAAAGGGAGAATTGTGTCCCATGTGGTATTGTGCTGTTGCACCATTTTCCTGAAGGTTGCCTTGGGGGTTTTATTCATTCTTTCTTGATTGGGGGTGATAGGAAATATGAGATTTTTGTCGGATATCGTCCTGTGAAATGTGAGCCTTGGTCTAACTATACTACGGGGAAGGCCCCATCTTGTGAAGATGTGCTGCGTTAGAATCTTGGCTGTCATTTTAGCCGTGTTAGTCCTAGATGGAAAAGCGTCCACCTATTTTGTGAAGGTTTCGATGATTACCAACACATACTTAAAACCATTCTTGCAGCGGGGTAGGGGTCCTATGTAATCAATCTGCAAATTCTTCCAGGGGCCATTAACAGGGTGGGTGTGACGAAGCTGACCTTTCCTTGCATACCTGTCTGGATTGTTCTGGGCGCAAATTGAACAGTTGTCAATGTAATGAGTCACATTGGATTTTAAATCGGGCCACCAGCAGAGAGGTCTGAGGTGGGCAAGGGTTGCTTCTCTCCCCCACTCCCCCCTCAGTCTCCAACTCCCCCCTCAGTCTCCCACACTCCCCCCTCCATCTCCCACACTCCCCCCTCAGTCTCCCACTCCCCCCCCCTGAGTCTCCCACCCCCCTCAGTCTCCCCCACCCCCCCTCAGTCTCCCACTCCCCCCCTCAGTCTCCCACACCCCCCTCGGTCTCCCACTCCCCCCTCCATCTCCCACACTCACCTCTCCATCTCCCACACTCCCCCCTCAGTCTCCCACACTCCTCCCTCCATCTCCCACACTCCCCCCTCAGTCTCCCACATTCCCCACTCCATCTTCCACACTCCCCCCTCCATCTCCCACACTCCCCCCTCCATCTCCTACACTCCCCCCTTCCATCCCCCACACTCCCCCCCTCAGTCTCCCACCCCCCCCCCCAGTCTCCCACACTCCCCCGCTCTGACCCCCCCCATTCTCGGGAATGCCTTCCCCGTTGTGGCCAGACTGCAGCAGTGCGCTGAGCGGTGCGCTGAGCAGTGCGCTCAGCTCCTCGATGCTCTCGTCAGCCAGCACGACTGTTTGACGAACTTGAAAAGCAGGTGTGTTAGCCGGCGTGAAAACATGGCGTGATGACGTCGGGACTTCGGCCCATCCAGGCCGGAGAATAGCGGGAGGCCTAAAAGTCGGGCTTTTGGTCGCGTCGAGGGGGCTGTCGAGGGCTTTGCGGGAATGCCGACGTGAAGTTTGTGCGGGATTCGGAGAATAGCGGGAGGGCGTCGGACGGACGTCACCGTAAAAATCAGCGCGGCCCGCTAGTCTCCGAACCGGTGTGAGAGCGGAGAATCGCGCCCATTGATTCCCACTTTTTGTTTTAGGAAGTGGTCCTACACAATCAATTAAGAACCTTGTAAAAGGTTCCTCAAATGCTGGGATGGGTATTAAGGGCACTGGTATATCACTGTTTGAGGTTTCCCTATCACTTGACATGTGTGACATGATCGACAAAATGTAACTACATCTTTATGCAGTCCAGGCCAATAAAAACGTTTTTGGATTTTAGCTTGAGTGAGTTTTGCTTACTTCCAAATGACCTCCCAATGGTACCTCATGTGCAGCTCGCAACACCTCCTTTCTATACCCTACCGGCAATACCACTTGATGAATTTCTGCCCACTTTTCATCCGCCTGCATATGTAAAGGTCTCCATTTTCTTATTGAGACATCATCTTTTAAGATAATAACAATCTGATATACACTCAGATTCCTCTTCTGTGTATGCTCTCTGATCCATTTTATTTCTATATCTTTCTGTTGTAACTCTGCCAATTTTTCTGAATTAAACATATCCACCTCATCCTTCACCTGTTTTCGTTCTTTTCCATCCATCTGATAATTGAAAAAATAAATTCTGATAATTGAACTTCAACTCTATCTTCACTCTTTGATTTTGCCTCTTGTCTTAACCTGTGACTTTGTGACCGTGTTACTACACAATCAGGAAAATTCCCAGGATGTTCATCCTTCTTGTTCTTTAAGACGTCACGATTTAAAGGTGAGAGGGGGAAAGTTTAAGGGAGATGTGCGTGGAAAGTTTTTTACGCAGAGGGTGGTGGGTGCCTGGAACGCTTTTCCAGCGGAGGTGGTAGAGGCAGGCACGATAGCATCATTTAAGATGCATCTGGACAGATATATGAAAGGGAGGGGAACAGAGGGAAGTAGATCCTTGGAAAATAGGCAACTGGTTTTGTGAAGGGTAGGTCATGCCTCACAAACCTTATCGAGTTCTTTGAGAAGGTGACTGAACAGGTAGACGAGGGTAGAGCAGTTGATGTGGTGTATATGGATTTCAGTAAAGCGTTTGATAAGGTTCCCCACGGTCGGCTATTGCAGAAAATACGGAGGCTGGGGATTGAGGGTGATTTAGAAATGTGGATCAGAAATTGGCTAGTTGAAAGAAGACAGAGAGTGGTAGTTGATGGGAAATATTCAGAATGGAGTTCAGTTACGAGTGGCGTACCACAAGGATCTGTTCTGGGGCCGTTGCTGTTTGTCATTTTTATAAATGACCAAGAGGAGGGCGCAGAAGGATGGGTGAGTAAATTTGCAGACGACACTAAAGTCGGTGGAGTTGTAGACAGTGCGGAAGGATGTTGCAGGTTACAGAGGGACATAGATAAGCTGCAGAGCTGGGCTGAGAGGTGGCAAATGGAGTTTAATGTGGAGAAGTGTGAGGTGATTCACTTTGGAAAGAATAACAGGAATGCGGAATATTTGGCTAATGGTAAAATTCTTGGTAGTGTGGATGAGCAGAGGGATCTCGGTGTCCATGTACATAGATCCCTGAAAGTTGCCACCCAGGTTGATAGGGTTGTGAAGAAGGCCTATGGTGTGTTGGCCTTTATTGGTAGAGGGATTGAGTTCCGGAGCCATGAGGTCATGTTGCAGTTGTACAAAACTCTAGTACGGCCGCATTTGGAGTATTGCGTACAGTTCTGGTCGCCTCATTATAGGAAGGACGTGGAAGCTTTGGAACGGGTGCAGAGGGGATTTACCAGGATGTTGCCTGGTATGGAGGGAAAATCTTATGAGGAAAGGCTGATGGACTTGAGGTTGTTTTCGTTAGAGAGAAGAAGGTTAAGAGGTGACTTAATAGAGGCATACAAAATGATCAGAGGGTTAGATAGAGTGGACAGCGAGAGCCTTCTCCCGCGGATGGAGGTGGCTAGCACGAGGGGACATAGCCTTAAATTGAGGGGTAATAGATATAGGACAGAGGTCAGAGGTGGTTTTTTTACGCAAAGAGTGGTGAGGCCGTGGAATGCCCTACCTGCAACAGTAGTGAACTCGCCAACATTGAGGGCATTTAAAAGTTTATTGGATAAACATAGGGATGATAAGGGCATAGTGTAGGTTAGATGACCATTAGTTTTTTTCCATGTCGGTGCAACATCGAGGGCTGAAGGGCCTGTACTGCGCTGTATCGTTCTATGTTCTATGGTTTAGATAAAGGATCTGGATCGGCGCAAGCTGTAATGGGCTGTAATTTTCTTTGTTCTTTGTTCTACAATTTGGTTGTTTGATTTTCCACTGGTTTATCAACCACAATAGGCATCACACCCACCTGCGATCCAGCTGTATCATTACCCAAAATAAACTGGATTCCTGGACAAGATTTAATCTCTATTACTCCTACTACCACTTCACCACTCTTCACTGGACTTTCCAACCTTACCTTACATAATTGAACTCTACTCCTCTCACCCTGAATTCCATATATTACCACCTTTTCTGGCAACATTCTTCCCAAACGACATAACTCCTCATCTCTAGATTGATGTTTTAAAAAAAACTTTTTAAAAAAGATTGACTGTATCTCTTAAAATTGTGACTTCTTTACCTACTCCTCCTGATACACATGAGTAAACTTAACCCACACAATTAAATTCTTTAAAGAGATCTGGCACCTTCTTATCAATCACCTCCTGATCAGACTGTACAATCTTTTGCATCTTCTTCACTTCACTTGGGCTTTCCTTTACCACTTTAACAAACCCCACTGAATTATCCTGTTTTACCACATCAACCTTCCAATGCTTTTCTTCAACCACCAACACTGTGACTTTAAATGGCCTAGTTTATTACAGTGAAAACATTTGAAACTTTTAATTTCTCTCCCACCCTCCTGGATTTCTTTTTTAATCTGAGGTACACTCTCCTTATTGTCTCCCATCAGATCCCCTTTACTTGAGTATTTCTCTTTTCCCCAGTTTCTATCCCTCACAGGCTGAAACTGATGTCAGAAACCAAGCTTTGATTTATGAACTAATTTATAATCATCTGCCATTTCTGCTGCTAATCTCACAGTCTTAACCCTCTGTTCTTCCACATGAGTTCTCACTACATCAGGAATTGAATTTTTAAACTGCTCCAAAAGTATAATTTCTCTAACATCTTCATACGTTTGGTTTATTTTCAAAGCTCTTACCCACCTATCAAAATTTGTTTGATCCTTTAAAAACTCTATGTTTGTTTGAGCAGGTCCTTTCCCTAAATTTCTAAACCTTTGTCTGTAAGTGTCAGGCACTAGTTCATATGCACAAATGGATTTTTTTCACCTCCTCATACTTCCCAGAAATCTCCTCTGAATAGTGATGCAAACACTTCACAAGCTCTACCTACCAGCTTTGTTTGAATCAGTAACACCCACATGTCCTGTGGCCATTTCCTTTGTTTAGCCACCTTCTCAAATGAAATGAAAAAGGCTTCTACCTCCTTCTCATCAAACCTTGGCAATGCTTGGACATATTTAAATAGATCCCAAGCCTTCAACTACAAAGCTCTTGCTCTTTCTCACTATCCTCATCACTATCCTCAGACTGTACTCTTCTCTTTACCTCTGCCAATTTTACCTGACATTCACTTTTCATTACCGGTTTCTGAAATTGAAACTCTCTCTCTGTCTTTTTCCCTCTTCTCTCTCTTCTTTTCTTTTTCCTTGATTTGTAATTCAAGCAGTTTCATTTCTTGTGCTTTTTGATCCTCCCTTTCTCTTGCTTTTTTGTTCCGCGAGGGATATTCTTTCCTTTCCTTTTCCCCACTCTCCTTTTCTTGTGCCTTGATCTGTATTTCAAGCTGCTTTAATTCTTTTTCATGTTCAAGTTGTTTCATCTGTAATTGAATTCTTGCCATTTCCAGTGATTCTGACTGTGTCTCAGGCAATTTTAAATACTTAGCTACCGCTGCAATTACCCCTTCTTTCCGTACTTTGTCAGGCAATGTTAACGGTAATGTTTTTGCCAAATCTCCATTTTTTTAGTCTCCATTTGTAAGGTACTGCGCATTATCTTTTCCACCCCAAAAACTTCTAAGCCTCTGAAAGAGCCATTGTCCACAACACATTCTCCATTTAAACTTGAATACAACACCTGAAAAGCAACCACAAATATCCTCACCCCTCACTGTCTATAAGTTCACTCAGCCAATCCCAATCACAAAAGATTGCCTTTTATCCTGGACAAGCCCCCAATTTGTTATGGGCCAGGGTTTAGAAACTCCAAAGTATATTTTAACATCCACTTGACCTACAACCTGAATGTTGAACTTGGCTAGGTTGAGCACAAAAGCCTTCGCCTCAGGTGAGATTCTTTTTTAAAAAATATTTTAATTAAGGTATTTAAACATTTTTATAATAATAACAATAACAATGACATAAACATGGTATAATAAACATTTCCACCCCATCCCAATCTTTACACACCCCAACCATAAAACAACAATCCGGCCCTCTCCCCCCCCAACCCGCCCCCCCACCCCATTGGAATACTGAACCTGCTGACATTTTAATTTTCCCCGAGAAAGTCGACGAACGCCTGCCACCTCCGGGTGAACCCTAATATTGACCCTCTTAAGGCAAACTTTATTTTCTCGAGACTGAGAAACCCAGCCATGTCACTAACCCAGGTCTCTACACTCGGGGGCTTCGAGTCCCTTCACATTAACAAGATTTGTCTCCGGGCTACCAGGGAGGCAAAGGCCAAGATGTCGGCATCTTTCGCCCCCTGCACTCCCGGCTCTTCCGACACTTCAAAGATCGCTACCTCCAGACTCGGCACCACCCATGTTTTGAGTACCGTGGACATTGCCTTAGCAAAACCCTGCCAAAACCCTCTAAGCTTCGTGCATGCCCAAAACATGTGGACTTGATTTGCTGGGCTTCCCGTGCACCTGCCCTCTATCCCGAAAAACTTGCTCATCCCAGCCTCTGTCATGTGTGCCCGATGGACTACCTTAAATTGTATCAGGCTAAGCCTGGCACATGATGAGGAGGTATTAACCCTGCTTAAGGCATCCGCCCACATACCTGCCTCTATCTTTCCTCCTAGCTCGTCCTCCCACTTGCCCTTAAGCTCCTCCACCGGAGTTTCCTCCACATCCAAAAGTTCCTGGTAAATATCCGATACCTTCCCCTCTGCCACCCAGGTACTGGAGACTACTCTATCCTGTATCCCCCATGGCGGCAGCGGCAGTAAGGCCAGCACCTGTTTTCTGAGGCAGTCTCACACCTGCAAATACCTAAAACCATTCCCTCCTGGAAATTTAAATTTATCCTCCAAAGCTTTCAAGCTGGGAAAGCTCCCGTCTATAAATAGATCCCCAATCCTTCTAATTCCTGCCATTTGCCATCTCCGGAACCCACCATCCAGCCTTCCCGGTACAAACCAATGGTTATTATAAATCGGGGTCCAAACCGATGCTCCTTCCCCTCTCTTATATCTCCTCCATTGCCCCCAGATTCTCAGAGCTGCCACCACCACCGGACTTGTGGGGTATCGGGCCGGCGAGAACGGAAGAGGTTTCATTATCAGTGCTCCCAAACTTGTGACGCGACCTCCATCCGCTCCCACACCGACCCCTCCCCCACTACCCATTTCCTAATCATGGCTTCCTAATCTTCTCCTGTCCGCTTGCCTGGATCGCAAACATCTCACTTTTCCCCATGTTCCAATTTATACCCCGAAAAATTGCAAACTCCCCCAGGATTCGCATAACTTCCCCCATCCCTTCCAACGGGTCTGAGATATACAAGAGCAGATCATCTGCGTAAAGCGAGACCCCCGCCCACCCCCCCACACACACACCCCCCCCCCCCTCCCCTCCGAACCAGCCCTTTCTGGTTCCTAGAGGCTCTTAACAGCATGGCCAATGGCTCACTGGCCAGAGCAAACAGTAATGGGGAGAGGGGGCACCCTTGCCTTGTCCCTCGGTGTAGTTTAAAATACCCCGACCTCAGCCGGTTCGTACGCACTCTCACACCTGGTGCCTGATAGAGCAACCGCACCCAGTCAATAAAGCCCTCACCAAATCCAAACCTTCCCAGCACCTCCCACAGGTAATTCCAGTCCACGCGATCAAAAGCCTCCACATCAATCGCTACCACCACCTCCACCTCCTCTCCTTCTGAGAGAATCATAATAACATTCAAGAGCCTTTGAACATTGGCCTTGAGTTGCCTGCCCTTTAGAAATCCCGTCTGGTCTTCCCCTATCACCCCCGGGACACAGTCCTCTATCCTTGTGGCCAGTATCTTAGCCTGAAGTTTGGTGTCCATATTCAGTAGAGAAATCGGCCTGTATGACCCGCATTGCTCCGGATCCTTCTCCCGTTTCAGGATCAATGAAATTGAGGCCTGCAACATTGTTGGGGGGGAGGGCTCCCTTCTCTCTTGCTTCATTAAATGTCCTCACCAGATATTTTCAATATCTCTGAAAAGTTCTTATAGAATTCCACCTGGTAGCCGTCAGGCCCCAGGGCCTTGCCCGACTGCATGCCCTCTAACCCCTCCATTATTTCCTCAATCTCAGTTGGGGCTCCCAGCCCTTCCACCAGATCCTCATCTACCCTCGGGAACCTTAACTGATCCAAAAACTGCCTCATCCCCTCCACCCCAGCCGGGGGTTCCGACTCATCTAATTTACTATAAAAGTCCTTAAACACCTCATTCACCCCCACTGGGTCCACTCCCTGGCCACCTCCCTTTTCCTGAGCTGGTGCGCTAACATTCTGCTTGCCTTTTCTCCGTACTCATAACTCCCCCCCCCCCCTTGCCTTCCTCAGCTGTTCCACTGCTTTCCCTGCAGCCACCAGCCCAAACTCCGCCTGTACCCTCCACTGCTCCCTCAGTAACCCCGCGTCCAGGGCTTCCGAGTATCTCCTGTCCACCTGGAGTATCTCCTCCACTAACCTATCCCCCAGCCCGTTCCGCCTTTTCTCTATGGGCCTGTAACGAGATTAATTCCCCTCTGACAACTGCCTTCCAAGCTTCCCAGACCGTCGCTGCAGAGACCTCCCCCTTATCATTTGTTTCCAGGTAGTTCTGGATGGACTTGTTAGCCCGCCCACAGATCGTTTCCTCCGTTAGCAACCCCACATCCAGTCTCCACAGCAGGCGTTGCCCCCTCTCCACACTAACCCACAGATCCACCCAGTGTGGGGCATGATCTGACATTGCGATTGCCGAGTACTCAGTATCCACCACCTTCGGAATTAGCGCCCTGCTCAGAACAAAAAAGTCGATGAGAGAGTATGGGCGAGATTCTCCGCAAATGCGGAGAATCGTAAAGGCTACCGTGGGACAGGCCGTGACCCATGGCAGCCTTCACGCCCACTTCCGGGGCTGATTCTGCCCCCCGGGCGGGGCTAGGAGCGCGCCCTGTGCATCACGACGGTCGTCAAGGCCGCACGCCAAGCGTCACGCCGGCTGACGCGGCCGATGACGTCAGCCGCGCATGCAGAGTTGGCGTCTTTTCCCTCAGCCGCCCCGCAAGACGTGGCGGCTTGATCTTGTGGGGCAGCGGAGGGAAAATAGTGCGTCCGTTACGGACGCAGGGCCTGCGATCGGTGGGCACCGATCGCGGGCCTATGCCCCCCTTGGCACGGCCGTGGTACTTCCGTGCCAATCGGGCCCCAAGATGCACCAAATGGGCATCTGGCACCCGTTTCATGATGGCAGCAAGCAGGTGTGTTTGCTGCCGTGTTGAAACGGGCATGAAGGCCCGGCCGCTCGGCCCATCGGCTCGGAGAATCGCCGCTCGCCGTAAGAAATGGCGAGCGGCGATTTGTGGCGTGGTTCGGGCGTGGGGGGGGGAGAATAGCGGGAGGGCGTGAAAAATGTCGGGGGGCCCTCCCGCTATTCTCCCACCCGGCGAGGGGGGCGGAGAATCGCGCCCACATACCTTATGGACATGGGAGAAAAAAGAAAACTCCTTCGACCTTGGTCTACTCTCTAGACTCCATGGGTCTACTCCCCCATCTGTTCCATAAAACCCTTCAATTCCTTTGCCGCAGCCGGCCTCCTCCCTGTCCTGGATTTTGACCGGTCCAATTCTGGATCAATGACTGTATTGAAGACCCCTCTAAGTCTAGAATCTTACCAAACACCCGCCTCATAAATTCCACATCGTCCCAGTTCAGAGCATATATGTTCATGAGTACCACTCTCCTTCAGGTGTGATTCATCTGACACTTTAATCAAAAAACAAGCTTTCTTCTAAGAACGTAGTTAACATATATTTATATATAAGGCACCGCCCAGCTACAGTAACCTGGGTGTGACACTTAATGAATTCTCCCTCAACTGCGCCAGTTCAAAAACAAAATCCCATAAACCAAAACCCCCTTTTCAAGGGCGTGGCCCAGCATACTGTATTCTCACTTGAATAAGACTGGATTTCCCTGAGATTCTAACTCCGTCTCACCAGCAGATTTAACTCCATCTGATATAGCAAACTCTATCTTTTAAATTACCACAGCAGATAGTTAGAATCAATGTTTTTTTCTATAACTCTTTAAAATGAAAACATAGAAAGACAGGAAAAAACACTTTTTTATCCTTCTGATCCACAGCAGTCAAACTGAAAATGAAACTAAAATAAACCTCAAAGCCACAGCTCAGCTCCACCCACAAAATGACATCACTGAATCCATGTGATAAGACAAAAACCTTTCTTAAAGGGATACTCCCGTAACAGTATGCAGTTTCCCAAGGCATTGGGATCTATCCTCTTTGCCTGGCACTGCCAAGTTGCCAAGGTAGCTCTGGCAGGGGCTCTGCCAAGGTGCCAAGCTGGGCATTTTTCATATGGTGGTGATCGGGCTGAGTGTGCCCCGTGCGGGTGTTGGGGTGGGTGAGGGGGGGCCCAGGGACCAAGCGTGTCACCATCATGTCCAAAGACGTCCAGCTGGCCTGGTGAATCCACAGGAGTGGCCAGCCTGAGAAGAAAAACCTGTTTTCCCCAAAATTAAACATGTTAAAAAGGTTTATCAAAAAATGTTCATATTAAAAAAAAATTATCCAAAACAATTAACCGAATTACGCAATAGATGAAAGAGAGTAACAAGCAAATACACAATAACTGTAACCCATAGAAAACTAAACTAAACCCCCTAGCAGCTGATGGTGACTAGCACCTTAAAAAAGGAAATGAATGGTTGCCATGTTAAATCGGTCCTCTCCACCCACCCTCTAATGGTGTATCTAACCTTCTCCAAATGTAGGAAAGACATGAGGTTACCCAACCAAGCCGAGGCATTGCGGAGTAGGAGACCTTCACCCAAGCTGAACTCGTCTCCCATCTATCAATGAGGTGAGGACACAGACTGAAGCACAGGAAACTCTGACACCCCAAATATGGCACCAGTGGACATGGATCCAAATCGACATTAAGTATCTCCGACATGGTGTTAGAGAAAAACGCCCAGAAGCTTACCAAATTGAAATATGACCAGAACCTTGAAGGTTCCCCTCCAAGTCACTCACCACCCTGACTTGGAAATATATTGCCATTCCTTCACTTCCACTGGGAACTCCCTCCCTAACAGCACAGTCGGTATACCTACACCTTAAGGACTGTAGCGGTTCAAGAAGGCAACTCACCACCAACTTCTGAAGGGCAACTAAAGAAGGTTAATAAATACTGGCCTAACCAGCGAAACCTACTTTAATACTTTGATTTTTAAAAAAGAACATACGAGTGTGGTTAGCCAGCCCCTGAAAGCAGCACTCACACTTGTCCTTCACCCGAGAGAAAAATCCGTTCATCCTTGCTTTAGCCAGATGTGCCCTGTGCATCACCGTGAATTGATTCAGACTTAG
This sequence comes from Scyliorhinus canicula, assembly GCF_902713615.1. Taxonomy (NCBI): domain Eukaryota; kingdom Metazoa; phylum Chordata; class Chondrichthyes; order Carcharhiniformes; family Scyliorhinidae; genus Scyliorhinus; species Scyliorhinus canicula. Next base: position 52,332,063 of record NC_052158.1, on the reverse strand, counting down.
CCGAGCACATGAAGATGTGTGAAGGGCTTCACTCCATATCTCACCATCCAGAATGGAACCCAACTAACCATCCCATTTCATCATCATCTCATCCAATGGAGCTGACTCAGCTGAGAGGATTATGGCCTGAAATAGTCCCTCCATCAGACCCGGCCAAAGACAAAATCATCTTCAGGAGGGAAGAGGGTGGAGCCAAGGGAAAGATGGGGAAAAGCCTTGCGCGAAAAATCGTGAATCTGAAAACATCTGAAAAGACTGGAATCAGGCAGTTGAAACTTCTCTGCCAACTCATTAAAATTAGCAAACCGCCCCTCCACAAACAGCTCTCCAGACCCTTCTCCCTTGACTGAAATGTAGAGTCTAAACACGCTGGCACAAAAAGGTAGTTGTTGCATATGGAGCTGGCGAAGACAGAGCTTGAAATTCTGCCTGAACTACTTCCAGATTCTCAGGCTGAACACCACTGGATTCAGTGAAAATCTTATTGGGGAGAAAGGCAATGATGTGATTACTTTTGCACGAAGGCGAGAAACAATGCAGGAGCTCGCTTTATGGAACCAGGATCGCTGAATCACAACAATATCGTCTGAATATTGGCTGCCCAATAGTAAAACAATAAATTAGGTTGTGTCAAACCCTCTGACTGTCTGTCTCTTTGAAGCAAAGACCCACGGATCCTTGGAGTCTTCTCAACCGAAATAAAGAAGAGCATTAATTTAAGAAAAATCAACTTGGGAGAAAAAGGGGGAGACATTGGAAAATAAATAAAAAACCTCGGGAGCATGTTCATTTTAACAGTCTGAATTCCACCAACCAAGTATAGGGGGAGGTTATCCCATGTCTGTAAGTTTGACTTCACACTGTCAACCAGATTAGTGTAATTTAATTTATGAAATGAAGCCCTCATGTGTGCCACCCAGACCCCCAGATAACGAAAGCTAGTCTTGCCAAGGTGAAAATGTCATTCCAGTGCGAGCAAACCAAGTTTATTGAAGTTCTCCTCAGAGCTAATGCTCTCCATACCAGGCAACATCCTGGGAAACCTCTTCTGTACCCTCTCCAAAGCCTCCACTTCCTTCTGGTAGTGTGCCGACCAGAATTGAACACAATAGATAGAGCGGACGCACATCAGGTGGCTCTCCTCCCAATCGGACCCAACATGGTCAATTTATTGGAGATTTCGGCCTAAAAAGCCTACCAAACCCCACCCGAATACAAAGGACACAGGAGATTAAGATGCCTGCCAACAATATACCGAGGGGACCGTGCAAAATCAGAAGTAGTAGTGAAGGAAAGCGGCCGGAACAACGAGCGAACGGACAAGCGGCCCCATGAGACAAGGCGGAGACCCAGGCAAACCAGGAGGGGGAAAGATCGGTGAAACGAACGGCGGAGCAGGAGGAGGACATGACAATTCCCCCCACCCCCGCACAGGGGGGCGAATGGAGGAATGTACTAAAACCGGAACTGAACGCCATGAAGGAGGCGATCAGGATGGAGCTCCATGTGGTGATGAAGGAGATGATGTAGGAAGCGAAAAACATCCTGCCGTACACGTTAAAGGCCTGGGATATAGGCTGGAGGCACAGGAGAGGACAGGATTGCTGCTCTGGAAACCGGTGAGAAGGTTGGTGGTGACCCAGTGGAGCCTAAAAGGGAAGTTGGAGGACCAGGAAAACAGGTCTAGAAGGGGAAACGTCCGAATACTGGGTCTGCCAGAGGGGATAGAAGGAAGAGATCCAACGGGCCACATAGCCCAAATGCTGGGCAAGCTAGTGGGAACGGAGGAGTTTCCAAATCCGCCCAGAAATGTGCAGAGCACACAGGTCGCTTCGGCCCAGACCCCAAACCAGGAAGCAGCCCAGGGCAATAATCGCAAAGCTGCACAGGTTCCAAGACCGAGAGAAGATTGTAAGTTGGGCCTTCCAGACAAAATCATTTTCGTGGGAAGGACACAGAATAAGGGTGTCCCAAGACATTGGGGCGGACATGGCAAAAAAGAGGGGCCGAATTTAATAGAGCAAAATCAGCGCTCCGTAAAAGTGGGGTACGGTTTGGAATGTTATCCCTGGCCAGACTCTGGGTAACATTTAAGGGCAAAGAACTTTATTTCAATACCCAGGCGGAGGTTGATGAGTTCATTAAAACGAACAACCTAGAGGGAGAGTAATCGCGGCTAGACAAGCACTGGGAGGGGAGCCACCGTACTAACGAGGAGGGCGAGCACGGGAGGGCAGAAAGCAAGGGAGGCCGCCGCGCACCTCTCAGGGGAGAGGGAGCGCCTGGCATAAAAGGGGGGGGGAAGGGCAGAAGGGGGTGAAAATATGAGAGGGGGGAACAGAGGGACAGGGGATAAGGGGGGATAGGGGACTGGGGGAAGCGCAGGACAGAAAAGGAACAGATGGAAGGATAAGGACAAGAAATGGAACTGACACAGGCCTCGGCAGGCATGGAGCAGGGCAAGGAACCATGATGGCACCGCAAGTAGCCACTCGGGACGGCCCCTGGGCAGAGGTAGACCCTGGAGTGCAGGGGAGGCTGTGGAGAGGGTGCAGAAGAGGTGTTGCCTGGTCTGGAGGGTATTAGCTATGTGGAGAGGCTGAATAGACCTGGACTATTTTCATTAGAAAGATGGAGGTTGAGGGGTGACTTGATAGAGGTCTACAAGATTATGTGGGGCATGGATAGAGTTGATGGGCAGACACTCTTTCCCAGGGTGGAGGGGTCAGTCACCAGGGGGGCATAGGTTTAAGGTCCGTGGGGCAAAGTTTAGAGGAGATGTGCGAGGCAGGTTTTTTACACAGAGGGTGGTGAGTGTCTGGAATGCGTTCTGGAAGCAGATACATTAACAGCATTCAAAAGGCATCTAGATAAATACATGCATAGGATGGGTATGGAGGGATACGGCACTAGGAAGTGCTGGGGGTTTTGGCCAAAGGTGGTATCATGGCCGGTGCAGGAGTGGAGGGCCGAAGGGCCTGTTCCTGTGCTGTATTGTTCTTTGTTCTTGTTCTTTGTGGAGAGTGAAGTAATTGATTCTGAGACTCAGATCATATGATGATATGAGGTCCGAGTTGATTTTGATAGATTGGGGAATGTTACTTAAATAGGTGACAGTGGATAGGCAATGGCTAACATTCAAGGAGCGCATGGGGGAACTGCAACAATTGTTTATTGTCTGGCACTAAGGTAAATTAGGGAAGGAGGACAAACCATGGCTTCGAAGGAAATTAGAGATATTCGTTCCAGGGAAGTAGCATACAAGTTAGCCAAGAAAAAACAAGCCTGAGGATTGGGAGCAGTTTAGAATTCAGCAAAGAAGGATCAAGGGATTGATTAAGAAGGAGAAAACAGAGTACAAGAGTAACCTTGCAGAAAACATTAAGTTTCTATAGGTACGTGAAGAGAAGTAGATTGGTGAAGACAAATGTAGGTCCCTTACAGGCAGAAACAGGGGAATGTATTGTAGGGGACAAAGAAATGGCTGAAATACATACTTTGGTTCTGCCTTCACAAAAGAGGACTCAAATCAGATACTAGAAATGTTGGAACCTGCAAGGTTTAGTGAGAGGGAGGAGCTGAAGGAGATCAATATTAGTGGAGAAATGGTGTTGAGGAAATTGATGGGATTGAAAGCTGATAAATCCCCAGGGCCTGATAATCTACATCCCAGCGTACTAGAAATAATGGATGCAATGCTGGTCATCCTCCAGGATTGTATGGACTCTGGAACAGTTCCTGCAAATGGGGGTGAAGCTAATGTAACCTCGAATTTAAAAAGGGAGGTTGAGAGAAAACTGGGAATTATAGACCCGTAAGCCTGACGTCAGTAGCGGGGAAAATTCTAGAATCCAAAGATTTTATAGCAGGGCACTTGGAAAATAGTGGCAGGATCGGACAGAGACAGCATGCACTTATGAAGGGGGAATCACACTTGGAAAATCTACTGGAATTATTCGCGGATGTAACTGATAGAGTTGATGAGGGGGAGCCAGTGGATGTGGTATACTTGGACTTTCAGAAGGCTTTTGACAAAGTCCCGCATAAGGGGTTAGTGTGGAAATTAAAGTGCATGGGATTAAAGTGCTGGTGTACTGGAATGGATAGAAAACAGGTTGGCAGAGAGAAAACAAACAATAATGGGCCTTTTTTTCTCAAATTGGCAGGCAGTGACTTGTGGGATACCGCAGGAATCGGTGCTAGTAACCCAGCTACTCACAACATGCATTAATAATTTCGATGAGGGAACAAAATGTAATGGACACGATTCTCCAGAATGATTTCTAACTGTTGTAGCGAGCAGTAACTGTCGGAGCTTCCAGCAAGGCTGGCAACTCTGTTCAATGTTAATTGGTCCACTTAGCGAGGCCTTACGCTCAAATGAAGGCTCACCAGCTGATTTGCCAGCACTGTGCTCGACAACCCCCCGCTAACAAAGTCAAACAGCATTTAAACAGCTCTTCCTAACTCAACCCCAGCAAGCTCACAACAATGGTGACCCAGGAGACCGGCCCCAAGATTCGGGAGCACAGGTGTTGCCTCCCACAATGTTCAAGCACAGTGACCATGTATCAAGGTGTGATTGGGATGCTAGGTAATGACTCCCACATGCTACATAGTCTGCCTACCCATGGGAATCCACTTGGGATGTGTGAAGTGTTCACTTAACCACGATTGCCAATTCCCTATTACAATCGCCTTCAGCCGCATGGCCAGAGACCTCGGTAGTCAGTGGGGGTTATGGATGGTCTGTGGGGAAGACGGGCAGGGCAGCTGTTTCCCCCAGAATGGATACACGCGATCCAGGGGTTGGCATGGTGGTGCCACACGTGGTTGGCACCCCCAGCCAAGGGTCCACTATCTCCCCGCCAAACACTGGAGTAACAAGCCCAGTGCCTCTGGGTTCTTTGCCTGTGAGCAAACATGGCTACTCCCCTCCTCAGCTCACCACCAGGTTCACGTTTTTCATCTTCGTCATAAGGAGTAAAAATCGGCGCCAGCGTAACCACTTGCTGGAGGTGCCGCTGAATCGGGGAGGCCGTTGGATATGGGGTGGCTCTCGTTCATTGCATAGGAATATGGCTTAAGTGGTGATAATTGGTTTCTCGCCACACTACTGCGAGATCTCAATTTTGCCGACGGGGGTGGGCCAGTTGCATCGCAAACTGGCGCCTAGCGTGTTTTCTGCCTCACCCGCTATTCACCGACCTTGTTTCGCTTGAGCAAGAGCGTAACGAGGCTGGAGAATTGCGCCCTATGTCTCTAAATTTGCCGAAGACACCAAGTTGGATGGGAGGGTGAGCTGTGATTAGGATGCAGAAATCCTTCAGTGTGATTTGGAGAAGTGAGTGGAAAAATGAATGGCAGATGCAGTATCATGTGGAACATTTGTACAATCAGTATCTTGTGTAGCAAAAACGAGAAGGCAGACTATTATCTGAATGCCCATAGATTAGCAGAGGGGAATGTGCAACAAGACCTGGGTGTCCTCCTACACCAGTCACTGAAGGTAATCATGCAGGTGCAGCAGGCAGTAAAGAGGGCAAATGGTATGTTGGCCTTCATTGCGAGAGGTTTCGAGTACAGAAGCAGGGATATCTGGCTGAAATTATACAGAGCGTTGGTGAGGCCACGCCTGGAATATTGTGTGTAGTTTTGGTCTCCTTACCTGAGGAAGAATGTTTTTGCTCTCGAGGGAATGCAGCAAATGTTTACCAGACTGATTCCTGGGATAGCGGGACTGACGTATGGGAAGAGATTGAATCCGTTAGGATTGTATTTGCTGGAGTTCAGAACAATGAGGTGGGGGGGGATCTCATAGAAGCCTGTAAAATTCTAACAGGACGAGGTGGATAGATGCTGGAAGGATGTTCCCGATGGTGGGTGTGTCCTAAACCAGGGGGTCACAGTCTGAGGATACGGGATAGGCCATTTAGGACTGAGATGAGGAGAAATTTCTTCACCCGGAGCGTGGTGAGCCTGTGGAATTCGTTGCCACAGGAAGTAGTTGAGGCTAAAACATTGCATGTTTTCAAGGAGCAGTTAGATATCGTACTAAGGGTGAAGGGGATCAAAGCATACGGGGGGGAAAGCGGGATTAGGATATCGAGTTGGATGATCATAGAATCATAGAATTTACAGTACAGAAGGAGGCCATTCAGCCCATCGAGTCTGCAGTGGCCCTTGGACAGAGCATCCAGTTAAGCCCATGTCTCCACGCTATCCCTGTAACCCAGTAACCCCATCCAACCTTTTTGGACACTAAGGGCAATTTAGCATGACCAATCCACCTAACCCGCACATCTTTGGACTGTGGGAGCGAACCGGAGCACCCGGAGGAAACCATTGTTATGGGCCAGGGTTTAGAAAACTCCAAAGTGTATCATGGAGTTCACCTGACCCACGACTTTTAATAGATTTTGGTTACAGGGAGCACAAGGGTCCACTCTCCAGGTGTTATGCAGCAGAGACCTTCAGTATTTTAAAAACAAAACAATGTTTATTCTATGAACCCAGTTAACATTTTATAAACACTCAGTAAACATCTTATCAACTACCAACACACGTAACCGCACAGATACATTACTCTATTGGTAACCCTTAATACCTTTTCTAGCAACACCCATGTTAAACCCTGTTTTAACAAAGACACCAGGTTTAAATTCTCTACAGAAACAGGTATTACTTTGAATTCATCAAGTGATCTAGATACATTCTTTAGAGAGAGAGAGAGAGATATACATCTCGTTTTAATGCAGCTCTCCAACTGAAAATGAAACCAAAAACAGAGCCACAAAGCAGCTTTTCAGCTCAAAATGAAAGTGAAAGACAGACAGAGAGCCCAGCTCCACCCACACTCTGACATCACTGCAGCTTTTTGATAAACACCTATTTCTTAAAGGTGCATCCACCTGACACCACGCAGACACGGGGAGAACATGCAGACTCCACATAGACAGTGACCCAAGCCGGGAATCGAATCTGGGACCCTGGAGCTGTGAATCAACATTGCTAACCACTGTGCTACCGTGCTGCCCACACTGTGCTACCGTGCCGCCACAATCATAATAAAAGGTGGAGCGGGCTTGAAGGACTGAGTGGCCTCCTCCTGCTTCTATTTGCTATTGTTTCTATGTCTGCCATTGGGATTGACCAAGATATAAAGGCAGAAAACTGAACGCTTTATTATTTACAATTGCCACACCCCTGGCCCTACCATGAAAGATTTGAATAAAAGAAGTCTGAATGAAAGAATTGTCTCACCCCTTCCGCAGCCGTATCTGGTCCCTGTCCTGCAAATGAGTCTCCTGCAAAAACACCACATCGGAATTTAACCTATTAAGGTAAGCAAATACACTCAATCTTTTCACTGGGCCATTCAACCCCCTGACACTCCAGGTGACTGTTATAACCTTCCCGGATCCTATTGGCTGGAGACAATTGGTTACCCCATGCTCCTTGGCAAATATGAGCTCCCCAGTGGGGAGTGGGGGCGCAATCATTAGCAGTGCAGCCATATAAATAGAGCTGGCCAGTGTGGTACCGGCTAGAGAGGGAATCAGAAGTGAACTGTCGGTACTTTGTACATATTGTTGGAAATAAAGTTACTTTTAGTTCGACTCTGCAAACCCACGCTGGATTCTTCATGGCCCTCACAGAACTGGCGCTGAGGATGGGATCCTGTTGTCGGGTACACGTGTGGTTGTCCCAGATAAAGGGCAGGAGCTGCTCCGAAATGCACCTCCATAATGGTCATTCGGGTGTGACCAAAATGAAAATGTTGCCACAGTTATGTCCGGTGGCGAGGCCTCGAGGCCGGCATTGAGAAGATGGCCCAACACCGTTTGCCAACAGCATCCGAAGCTCCACCAGCCACCCCGCTGCATCACTGGCGATGGCCAGGCCGCGAATACATTCTGGTTCCATTGGCCCTTTTCAAGGATCCATGTTCCTCTTATTGATCGATGCCCATTCAAAGTGGCTTAAGATACATAGGATAGCGGGAACAGCGTCCTGTGCAATCATAGAGAAGATGCATTTATCTTTTATCACGGACAGCCACACTGAGGTGTTTGTCACTGACAATGGCACTCCTTTCACGAGTGAGGAGTTTACGGGTTCTATGAAGATGAACGTGGAGTATACGGCACATTCACACCACCTAATTGCACCTGGCTTCCAATGGGTTGACGCAGTGCTGACATTGAAGCGGGGCCTCAGGAAACAGCCTTCCGGGTCCATACACACTCGACTGGCTCATTTGTTGTTTTGTTAGAAGAGTGAGTTTGGGAATTTGAAGCTAGGTGGGAGTTGAATTAAATTTGAATTAAATTCAATCGGTAAGACTTTTCCTTTTTAAAATTAAAGAATTTAAATTAATGTAGAATTGCGCTGTGAAGGTTAACAAGGACTGCCCCACCCACTCACACAACTGGCTGGCAGTTAAGTGTCAGTCACCTTAAGCTACTTTGATCTAAAAGCAGGTGGGGGAGGGGAGTCAACTCAGGCCAATTTAAAAGAGCAACTTGTAACTCACTCCCAGAGAGTTCTCCCAGTGAGCAAGGGAAGACACAATCAGAGTGAGACACATCTACGAGTGAGTTTGGGAATTTGAAGCTCGGTGGGAATTCAAAGCAGGTGGGGGGGAGGACGTGTTTTTTATCCCTAGTAAGTGACTGGTGCGTTGATAGAATTTTTTAGTTTTTCTTTTTTCTTTTTCTTTTCATTGGTATATTTATTTATTTTTTCTTTGTGTTTTTATTTGAAATTGTAGTTGTTGAAGTTAACCAGAGGTTTAAGACATGGCAGTAGATCCCAGACCCGTGTCATGCTCCTCGTGTGCGATGTGGGAGCTCAGGGACACGTCCACTGTCCCTGGCTCCTTCACGTGCAAGAAGTGTGTTCAGTTGCAGCTCCTGTTAGATCGCTGGACGGCTCTGGAGCTGCGGATGGACTCACTTTGGAGCATCCGCGATGCTGAGGACATCGTGGATAGCACGTTTAGCGAGTTGGTCACACTGCAGGTGAAAGTTAGTGAGGGAGATAGAAAATGGGTGACTTTAAAAACTTACCTTACAGGAGAAGCGGCCTCCAGATTTTCGGCAGGAGCAGTGTCCAGGGGCCTGTCCGGAAGGTAAGTTTACCTCTTTAAAAACTTACCTTTAGAGCTGCAGGAAGTCGGCCGTGGGGATTTCTGTATATAAGTTGGGTGGTTTCTAAACCCGAGTCACTACACTTGTAGTGTCCCCCATCCCTTCCACCTCCTCTAACCTAAAGGGTTGAGTGAATATCAGGTAAGCTCTTTCTTTCTTTTTCTTGTTTTATCTAGAGGGGATGGCTGGGAAGGCAGTACAATGTTCCTCCTGCAGAATGTTTGAGGTGAGGGACGCTGTCAGTGTCCCTGCTGATTTCACCTGTGGGAAGTGCACCCAGCTCCAGCTCCTCAGAAACCGCGTTAGGGAACTGGAGCTGTTGCTGGATGAACTTTAAATCATTCGGGAGGCAGAGGTGGTCATAGATAGAAGCTTCAGGGGTGTAGTTACTCCGAAGAATAAAGATAGTTGGGTGATGGTGAGAGGGGCTGGGAGGAAGCAGTCAGATCAGGGATCCCCTGTGGTCGTTCCCCTTAGTAACAAGTATACCGCTTTGGATACTGTTGGTGGGTGGAGGGGGGGGCTTACCAGGGGTAAGCCATGGGGTACAGGTCTCTGGCACAGAGTCTGTCCCTGTTGCTCAGAAGGGAAGGGGGGAAAGGAGTAGAACATTAGTCATTGGAGACTCCACAGTTAGGGGGATAGATAGGAGATTCTGTGGGAACGAGAGAGACTCACGGTTGGTGTGTTGCCTCCCAGGTGCCAGGGTCCATGATGTATCAAATCATGTTTTCGGGATCCTTAAGGGGGAGGGGGAGCAGCCCCAAGTCGTGGTCCACATAGGTACCAACGACATAGGTAGGAAAAGGGATAGGGATATAAGGCAGGAATTCAGGGAGCTAGGGTGGAAACTTAGATCTAGGACAAACAGAGTTATTATCTCTGGGTTGTTACCCGTGCCATGTGCTAGTGAGATGAGGAATAGGGAGAGAGAGCAGTTGAACACGTGGCTATAGGGATGGAACAGGAGGGAGGGTTTCAGATTCCTGGATAATTGGGGCTCATTCTGGGGTAGGTGGGACCTCTACAAACGGGATGGTCTACACCTGGACCAGAGGGGTACCAATATCCTGAGGGGGGAAATTTGCTAATACTCTTTGGGAGGGTTTAAACTAGTTCAGCAGGGGATTGGGAACCTGAATTGTAGCTCCAGTGTACAGGGGGTTGAGAGTAGTGAGGTCATGAGTAAGGTTTCAAGGTTGCAGGAGTATACCGGCAGGCAGGAAGGTTGTTGAAAGTGTGTCTACTTCAATGCCAGGAGCATCCGGAATAAGGTGGGGGAACTTGCGGCATGGGTTGGTACCTGGGACTTCGATATTGTGGCTATTTCAGAGACATGGATAGAGCAGGGGCAGGAATGGTTTTTGCAGGTGCCTGGGTTTAGATATTTCAGTAAGCTCAGGGAAGGTGGTAAAAGAGGGGGAGGGGTGGCATTGTTAGTCAAGGACAGTATTACAGTGGCAGAAAGGAAGTTTGATGAGGACTCGTCTACTGAGGTAGTATGGGCTGAGGTTAGAAACAGGAAAGGAGAGGTCACCCTGTTAGGAATTTTCTATAGGCCTCCGAAAAGTTCCAGTGATGTAGAGGAAAGGATTGCAAAGGTGATTCTGAATAGGAGCGAAAGTAACAGGGTAGTTGTTATGGGGGACTTCAACTTTCCAAATATTGACTGGAAACGCTATAGATCGAGTACTTTAGATGGGTCCGTTTTTGTCCAATGTGTGCAGGAGGGTTTCCTGACACAGTATGTAAATAGGCCAATGAGAGTTGAGGCCATATTGGATTTGGTACTGGGTAATGAATCAGGACAGGTGTTAGATTTGGAGGTAGATGAGCACTTTTGTGATAGTGACCACAATTCGATTACGTTTACTTTAGTGATGGAAAGGGATAGGTATATACCGCAGGGCAAGAGTTATATCTGGGGGAAAGGCAATTATGATGTGATGAGGCAAGACTTAGGCTGCATCGGATGGGGAGGGAAACTGCAGGGGGTGGGCACAATGGAAATGTGGAGCTTGTTCAAGGAACAGCTACTGCGTGTCCTTGATAAGTATGTACCTGTCAGGCAGGGAGGAAGTGGTCGAGCGAGGGAACCATGGGTTACTAAAGTAGTTGAAACACTTGTCAAGAGGAAGAAGGAGGCTTATGTAAAGATGAGGCGTGAAGGTTCAGTTAGGGCGCTAGGAAGGCTCTAAAGAGAGAGCTGAGAAGAGCCAGGAGGGGACATGAGAATTCTTTGGCAGGTAGGATCAAGGATAACCCTAAAGCTTTCTATAGATATGTCAGGAATAAAAGAATGACTAGGATAAGAGTAGGGGCCAGTCAAGGACAGTAGTGGGAAGTTGTGCGTGGAGTCCGAGGAGATAGGAGAGGTGCCAAATGAATATTTTTCGTCAGTATTCACACAGGAAAAAGACATGTTGTCGAGGAGAATACTGAGATACAGGCTACTAGACTAGAAGGGCTCGAGGTTCATAAGGAGGAGGTGTTAGCAATTCTGGAAAGAGTGAAAATAGATAAGTCCCCTGGGCCGGATGGGATTGATCCTAGGATTCTTTGGGAAGCTAGGGCGGAGATTGCTGAGCCTTTGATCTTTAAGTCACCTTTGTCTACAGGAATAGTGCCAGAAGACTGGAGGATAGCAAATGTTGTCCCCTTGTTCAAGAAGGGGAGTAGAGACAACCCCGGTAACTATAGACCAGTGAGCCTTACTTCTGTTGTGGGAAAAGTCTTGGAAAGGTTTATAAGAGATGCTAAAGAACAAAGAACAAAGAAAATTACAGCGCAGGAACAGGCCCTTCAGCCGTCCCAGCCTGCGCCGATCCAGATCCTTTATCTAAACCTGTCTCCTATTTTCCAAGGTCTACTTCCCCCTGTATAGGATGAAAGATAGGATGTATAATCATCTGGAAAGGAATAATTTGATTAGAGTTGGTCATCAAGGTTTTGTGAAGGGTAGGTCGTGCCACACAAACCTTATTGAGTTCTTTGAGAAGGTGACCAAACAGGTGGATGAGGGTAAAGCAGTTGATGTGGTGTGTATGGATTTCAGTAAAGCGTTTGATAAAGTTCCCCACGGTAGGCTATTGCAGAAATTACGGAGGCATGGGATTCAGGGCGATTTAGCAGTTTGGATCAGAAATTGACTAGCTGGGAAATGTTCAGACTGGAGTCCAGTTACCAGTGGTGTACCACAAGGATCTGTTTTGGGGCCACTTCTGTTTGTCATTTTTATAAATAACCTGTAGGAGGGCGTAGAAGGATGTGTGAGTAAATTTGCAGATGACACTAAAGTCGGTGGATTTGTGGACGGTGCGGAAGGATGTTACAAGTTACAGAGGGACATAGATAAGCTACAGAGCTGGGCTGACAGGTGGCAAATGAATGAAATGAAATGAATGAAAATGAAATGAAATGAAATGAAAATCGCTTATTGTCACGAGTAGGCTTCAATGAAGTTACTGTGAAAAACCCCTAGTCGCCACATTCCGCCGCCTGTCCGGGGAGGCTGGTACGGGAATCGAACCGTGCTGCTGGACTGCTTGGTCTGCTTTAAAAGCCAGCGATTTAGCTGAGTGAGCTAAACCAGCCCCTGGGAAATGGAGTTGAATGAGATAGATACAGGACAGATGTCAGAGGTAGGTTCTTTACTCAGAGAGTAGTAAGGGTGTGGAATGCCCTGCCTGCAACAGTAGTGGACTCGCCAACACTAAGGGCATTCAAATGGTAATTGGATAGACATATGGACGATAAGGGAATAGTGTAGATGGGCTTTACAGTGGTTTCACATGTCGGCGCAACATCGAGGGCCGAAGGGCCTATACTGCGCTGTAATGTTCTATGTTCTATGTTCTAAAAGACAGAGCAAGAGTAGGAAGGCAGTGCAGGTGTCCCCTGCGGTCATCTTCCTCCAAAACAGATATACCGCTTTGGATACTGTTGAGGGAGATGGCTCACCAGGGGAAGGCAGCAGCAGCCAGGTTCATGGCACCGTGGCTGGCTCTGCTGCACAGCAGGGCAGGAAGAAAAATGGCAGGGCAATAGTGATAGGGGACTCGATCGTAAGGGGAATAGACAGGCGGTTCTGTGGACGCAATCGAGACTCCAGGATGGTATGTTGCCTCCCTGGTGCAAGGGTCAAGGATGCCTCAGAGCGGCTGCAGGACATTCTGGGGGGAGGGGGGGGTGGGTAGGGGGGTAGGGTGAACAGCCAGCTGTCGTGATGCACATAGGCACCAACAAAATAGGTAAAATACGGGACAAGGTCCTACAAGCTGAATTCATGGTTAGGAGTTAAAATAAAAAGTAGGACCTCAAAGGTAGTAATCTCAGGATTGCTACCTGTGCCACGAGCTAGTCAGAGTAGAAATGTCAGGATAGCTAGGACAAATGCGTGGCTCGAGAGATGGTGCAAGAGGGAGGGATTCAAATGCCTCTGACATTGGAACCAGTTCTGGGGGAGGTGGGACCAGTACAAACCGGACGGTCTACACCTGGGCAGGGCTGGAACCGATGTCCTAGCGGGGTTGTTTGCAAGAGCTGTTGGGGAGGGTTTAAACTAATGTGGCAGGGGGATGGGAACCAATGCAGGAAGGTGGAAGGAAGTAAAACAGAGACAGAAACAAAATGCAGTAAGGGGGAAAGTGTAACGCAGAGGAACCATAGTCAAAAATCAAAAAGTGCGACAGTACAAGGTACAGTGACTGAGGGAAGCTCAGTGAATAATCCCAGTAATACTAAAAGGACTGAAACAGGAAGTAAAAACATAAATGGTAAGCAACGCGGCAGGTTGTTCCATGAAGATATGGGATCGACTTCCGGTGGCGGCGATGCTTGAGTGAGCTGCACATTCGGCGGGCTCTCACTCCGGCGGGGCTTTAGGGCTGATTCCCCGCGATAGCGGGACCACGGAGCGGCAAAAAGGCAGCCGCGAAAGGGCTGGAGAGCGTGCTGCAATCGATGGAACCGTGGGAGGCCAGGAGGTAGAGGAAGAGAGAGAGAAAGAGACAGAGGCAAGGAGCAGAGGAAACTGACCTGAAACTTAAGATGGTGGACACACGGACCTTTCTTGCTCCAGGAGAAGAAAAACAGTTTTGGAGTCGCTGAAGCAGGACAACTTGGACTCACTTCAGATGCTCAAGAGGTAAAAGTTAAGGAGCTGGGAGAAGGAAGGCAGCAGCGAAGGTGCTGAGGAGCGGGCTGCGGCACATGGAACAGCGGGAGTCCAGAAGGCTGAAGAAAAAGGAGAAAAAGGGACAGAGACAAGGACCTGAAGAAAATTACCTGGGACCGAAGATGGCGGACACACGGACCCCGGACTCAGCAATCCAGCAGGCGCTGGATAACATGCTCCAGGTAATGAAATCCAGTTTTGAAGCGCTGAAGCGGGACAGCTTGGACCCAATCCAGAAAGCGGTGGATCAGCTGAACCAGAGGCTGGACGCCCAGGATGTTAAAGTTAAGGAGCTGGGAGAGGCGGTGGAGGAGCAGGCGGATGCGCAGACGGTTGCGGCGCTAGAAGTTGACGGCCTGAAAGAGCGACAGAGAAGACTGCTGGACAGAGTGGAGGAGCTGGAGAATAGAGTCCACAGGAACAACCTGAGGATGGTCGGCCTCCCGGAGGGGGCTGAGGGAGCTGATGCCGCAGCGTTTGTAGCAGACCTTTTGATGCAGCTGATGGGGGCTGAAGCCTTTCCGCGACCGCCGGTGCTGGAGGGGGCACACAGAGTGCAGGCAAGGCAGGGGCGGCCGGGCGCCCCCCCCCCCCCCCCCCCCCCCCCCCGCCCGATGGTGATTAGGTTCCACAGGTTCGTGGACAAGGAGCGGGTGCTGCAGTGGGCAAAGAGCCATCTTTGGGACTATCTATGGCAGGTACTTGGACGGTTTGGGTTCGGGGAGGGATTGGTGGATTGGATCAAATTATTATATCAGGCCCCGAGGGCCAGCGTCAGGACTAACAGAGAGGTGTCAGAGTACTTTAGGTTGTACCGAGGGACCAGACAGGGCTGCCCGCTCTCCCCGCTGCTGTTTGCGCTGGCCATAGAGCCGCTGGCGATTGCGCTGAGAGCCGCAGAAGGATGGAAGGGGATGGTGAGGGGCGGGGTAGAACATAGGGTCTCTCTTTATGCAGACGACCTGCTCCTGTACGTGTCTGATCCAGTGGCCAGGATGGGAAGTATACTGGGAATGCTGAGGAAGTTCAGCCAGTTCTCAGGATCCAAATTAAATACGGCCAAGAGTGAAATGTTTGTGGTACAGGCAAGGGGCCAGGAGAACAGATTGAGAGGGCTACCGTTTAGGCTGGTTGAGGAAAATTTACGGTATTTGGGAATCCAGGTGGCACGAGACTGGGGCAGGCTGCATAAGTTAAATTTGGCCAGGGTGGTGGAGCAAATGAAGGGAGAGTTTCGGAGATGGGATGCATTCCCACTGTCGCTGGCAGGGAGGGTGCAGACTGTAAAGATGACAATCCTCCCTAGATTTCTGTTTCTTTTTCAGTGCCTCCCAATCTTTATCCCACAGTCCTTCTTCAAAAGAGTTAACGGGCTGATCATGAGCTTTGTCTGGGCGGGAAAATCCCCACGGGTGAAGAAGGCAATGTTGGAGAGGAACCGCAGCGAGGGAGGGCTGGCTTTGCCGAGGCTGATTAATTATTACTGGGCGGCCAACATCGCTATGATAAGGAAGTGGATGGTGGGTACGGGGTCTATTTGGGAGCGGGTGGAGGCGGCTTCGTGCAGGGGCTCCAGTTTGGCAGCCCTGGTCACAGCTCATCTACCGCTGCCGCCGGCCAAGTACACCACCAGCCCGGTAGTGGTGACGACCCTGCGGATATGGGGCCAGTGGAGGAGGCATGTGGAGGAGATGGGGGCATCTGTCTGGGCGCCAATCTGCGACAACCATCGGTTTGCCCCCGGCAGAATGGATGGGGGGTTCCGAGTATGGCGGCGAGCAGGGGCGGGAAGGGTGGGTGATATGTTCCTGGAAGGGAGCTTCGCGAGTTTGAGGAGCTTGGAGGAGAAATTTGGGTTGGTAAGGGGAAATGATTTTAGGTACCTACAGTTGGGGGACTTTGTTCGTAGACAGGTATCATCTTTCCCACGCCTCCCGCCAATGGGGATCCTAGACAGAATAGTCTCTGGGAGGGACGAAGGGGAGGGTAGAGTCTCGGGTATTTATAAGGTGCTCATGAGGGAGGAAGGGTCCCAGACAGAGGAACTGAAACTTAAATGGGAGGAGGAGCTAGGCGGAGAAATGGAGGATGGGCTGTGGGCAGAGGCCCTGAGTAGGGTAAATTCGACCGCGACATGTGCTAGGCTCGGGCTGATTCAATTTAAGGTCGTTCACCGGGCCCATATGTCGGTGGCTCGGATGAGCAAATTCTTTGGGATAGAGGACAAATGCGCTAGGTGCGCGGGAGGACCAGCAAACCACGTTCACATGTTTTGGGCATGCCCTAAGCTGAGGGGGTACTGGGAGGGATTTGCGGGGATCATGTCTCGGGTGCTAAAAACAATGGTGCTGATGAGTCCAGGGGTGGCAATTTTTGGGGTTTCGGAGGACCCGGGGGTCCAGGGGGAGAAAGAGGCCGATGTTTTGGTCTTTGCTTCCCTGATAGCCCGGCGACGAATACTATTGGCGTGGAGGGACTCAAAGCCCCCGAAGACTGAGTTGTGGCTTGCGGACATGTCGAGTTTCCTGGGTATGGAAAAAATTAAGTTCGCCTTGAGGGGATCTGTACAGGGGTTCGCCCGGAGGTGGCAACCATTTATTGACTTCTTTGCGGGAGAGTGAGCGTCAGCAGGGGGTGGGGGGAGGGAGGGGTAGTAGAGTAGAGTAGAATAGGAGGGAAAATATGGCGGGTAGTACCGGTGGGAGAGGAGCGGGCTTGTGCAGTATATTACGATTGAAGTATTGAATGTATTTGGATGTTTGCACATTTTTGCCTTTTTTGCTTTCTTTCTGTTGATGTCTGTAACTGTTTACAAAGCCAAAAACCACCTCAATAAAATTGTTTATTTAAAAAAAAAAAGAAGATATGAGATCAACGACAAGGAAAATTAGGAGAAAAGTTAAGAGGAAATATAACTTAGGAGAGGTTACTGATCGAGGTGTTAAGATTCAAAACAGAGGTATAAAAACCAACATAAGTGTACTTTACCTGAATGCTCGTAGTATTCGGAATAAGGTAAATGAGTTGATGGCGCAAATCATCGTGAATGACTATGATTTAGTGGCCATTACTGAAACATGGTTAAAGGATGGTCACGACTGGGAGTTAAATATCCAAGGGTATCAAATTATTCGCAAGGACAGAGTGGATGGTAAGGGAGGTGGTGTAGCTCTGTTATTTAAGGATGACATCCGGACAATATTAAGGGATGACATCGGTGCTATGGAGGATAAGGTTGAATCCATTTGGGTGGAAATCAGGAATAGTAAGGCGAAAAAGTCACTGATAGGAGTAGTCTATCGGCCACCAAATAGTAACATTATGGTGGGGCAGGCAATAAACAAAGAAATAACTGATGCATGTAGAAATGGTACAGCAGTTATCATGGGGGATTTTAATCTGCATGTCGATTGGTTTAACCAGGTCGGTCAAGGCAGCCTTGAGGAGGAGTTTATTCTGAAGGAACAGCTGCAGGATCTTCAAGACCAGGGCATCATCTCCAAAGTGACGGAATCGACTGACTGTGTCAGCTCGATGGTCTGTGTGAAAAATCTCTCGGAGAGCTGCGCACCTGTATTGATCCCAAGGATCTCAATCAAAACATAATACGGGAACACTATCCGATCCCGAAGTGGGAGGAACTCACCAGTGAGATGGCACACGCCAGGTTCTGCATGAAGTTAGATGCGTCGCATGGATTCTGACAAATCCAACTGGATGAGTCCAGCAGGAAGCTCTGCACCTTCAACACCATTTGGCAGGTACTGCTATAACCCTATTCCGTTTGGCATTGTCTCAGCCTCAGAAATCTTCCACAGAATCATGGAGCAGATGATGGAGGGTATTGAAGGTGTGCGTGTAGACGACGTGATAATATGGTCCACGACCCCTGAGGAACAACACATCTCCCGTCTCAAAAAAGGTTTTCCCTGTGTCCATGCAAACGGCCTGAAACTGAACAAGGCCAAGTGCTCCTTTGGCATGTCAACCATCAAGTTCCTGGGTGACCAGATATCCCAGCAGGGTGTGCGACCAGACTCCGACAAGGTCAAGGCCATCAAAGCAATGAAGACCCCGGAAGGCAAATAGGCGGCACTACGCTTCCTCGAAACGGTAAACTTCTTGGGCAAGTTTATCCCCAACATGGCCTCACACACCACGGCCCTCAGGCATCTGGTAAAGATGTCCACTCATCAATGGTTGGAGCTCAAAGCTAAGCTCACCACTGCACCAGTGATGGCATTTTTTGACCCTAACAGGGAAACGAAAATCTCGAATGATGCGAGCCAGGACGGCATTGGTGTGGTGCTCCTCCAGAGGGGTGACACCTCGGCCTGGGCTCCAGTTGCCTATGCATCAGGGGCTATGACGCCCACCGAACAAAGGTACGCCCAAATTGAGAGAATGCCTGGGTCTTCTCACCGGAATTGTAAAGTTCCACGACTACGGCCTACCAACATTCACCGTGGAGACAGACCACAGACCACTAGCCCACATCATTCACAAGGACCTGAATGACATGATGCCCCGGCTTCAGCGTATTCTCCTCAGGCTCAGAAGGTATGACTTTGAACGAGTGCACACGCCTGGCAAGGAGCTGATGATTGCGGATGCTTTGTCCCGCTCCATCTTGCCCAGGGAACCGATTAACTTCATCAGAGACATTGAATTGCAGGTGCAGCTCTGTGCCAGCAATCTCCCGGCCTCAGGTTCAAGGGTGATCAACATTCGTGAAGAGACGGCCAAAGACCCTCTTCTGCAGCGTGTCATGCACCACCTCGCCAATGGCTGGCAGAAAGAGCAGTGCCCCCAATTTTTCAATGTGAAGGATGACCTGACAGTAATTGAAGGGATATTCCTCAAGGTGGACCACATTGTCATTCCACACAGTCTCCAGAACTTGGTGGTCTGGCAAATCCACGAGGGACATCTGGGTGTCGAGAAGTTTAGGCATAGGGCCCGGCAGGCTGTCTACTGGCCTGGAATCAGCCAGGATATCTCAAACACGGTCCTCAACTGTGCTACTTGTCAATGCTTCCAGCCAGCACAGAGCAAGGAGACGCTTCAGCAGCATGAGATTGTGACCTCCCCGTGGTACAAAGAACAAAGAAAATTACAGCACAGGAACAGGCCCTTCGGCTCTCCCAGCCGGTGCCGATCCAGATCCTTTATCTAAACCTGTCTCCTATTTTCCCTCTGTTCCCGCCCTTTCATATACCTGTCTAGATGCCTCTTAAATGATGCTATCGTGCCCGCCTCTACCACCTCCGCTGGTAAAGGGTTCCAGGCACCCACCACCCTCTGCATAAAAAACTTTCCACGCACATCTCCCTTAAACTTTCCCCCTCTCACCTTGAAATCGTGACCCCTTGTAACTGACACCCCCACTCTTGGAAAAAGCTTGTTGCTATCCACCCTGTCCATACCTCTCAAAATTTTATAGACCTCAATCAGATCCCCCCTCAACCTCTGTCGTTCCAACGAAAACAATCCTAATCTACTCAACCTTTCTTAATAGCTAGCACCCTCCATACCAGGCAACATCCTGGTGAACCTCCTCTGCACCCTCCCCAAAGCATCCACATCCTTCTGGTAATGTGGTGACCAGAATTGCACGCAGTATTCCAAATGTGGCCTAACCAAAGTCCTATACAACTGTAACATGACCTGCCGACTCTTGTACTCAAAAAGGTTGGCATCGACCTTTTTCACGCCAATGGGCATGATTATGTGCTCATTATCGATTACTTTTCTAACTACCCGGATGTTGTGAAGCTCTCGGACCTCACATCTAAGACCGTCATCAAGGCCTGTAAGGAGACGTTCTCCAGGCATGGTATCCCACTCACTGTCATGAGTGACAACGGTCCTTCCTTCAGTAGCCAAGTGTGGTCCAGATTCGCACAGTCATATCACTTCAACCAAGTCACCTCCAGCCCACACTACCCGCAGTCCAATGGGAAGGTTGAGAAAGGGGTCCACATCGTGAAGCAGTTCATCTGCAAGGTCGCGGATTCTGCTTCTGATTTCAACCTTGCGCTGCTTGCGTACAGGGCAACCCCTCTGTCTACCGGCATATCTCCGGCTCAACTCCTGATGAACAGGCACCTGCAGACGACTCTTCCAGCCATACACTTGCCTGACCTGGATCACCTCCCGGTGCTGCAGAAGGTGCAGAGCTGGGAAAAGCAGGGATATGATGCAGGACATTCTGGGGGGGGGGGGGGGGGGGGGGGGGGGAGGGTGAACAGCCAGCTGCCGTGGTGCACACATGGTGGCACCAAAAAAATGGGATGAGGTCCTACAAGCTGAATTCAGGGAGTTAAGAGTTAAACTAAAAAGTAGGACCTCAAAATAGTAATCTCAGGATCGCTACCAGTGCCATGAGCTAGTCAGATTAGGAACGTCAGGATAGATAGGATGAATGCGTGGCTCGAGAGATGGTGCAAGAGGGAGGATTCAAATTCCTGGGGCATTGGGACCGGTTCTGGGGGAGGTGGGACCAGTACAAACCGGACGGTCTGCACCTGGGCAGGACTGGAACCGATGTCCTGGGGGGGTGTTTGCTAGAGCTGTTGGGGAGGGTTTAAACTAATGTGGCAGGGGGATGGGAACCGATGCAGGAAGTTGGAAGGTAGTAAAACAGGGACAGAAGCAAAAGGAAGTAAGGGGGAAAGTGCAAGACAGAGAAGACATAGTCAAAAATCAAAAAAGGTGACAGTACAAGGTACAGTGACTGAGGGGAGCTCAGTGAATAGGCCCAGTAATACTAAAAGGAGTAAAACTGGAGATGTTAAGATTCAAAACCGAGGTAAAAAAACCAACATATGTGTACTTTATCTGAATGCTCGTAGTATTCGGCATAAAGTAAATGAGTTGATGGCGCAAATCATCGTGAATGACTATGATTTAGTGGCCATCACTGAAACATTGTTAAAGGATGGTCACGACTGGGAGTTAAATATCCGAGGGTATCAAACTATTCGGAAGGACAGAGTGGATGGTAAGAGAGGTGGTGTAGCTCTGTTATTTAAGGATGACATCCAGTCAATAGTTAGGGATGATATTGGTGCTATGGAGGATAAGGTTGAATCCATTTGGGTGGAAATCAGGAATAGTAAGGCGAAAAAGTCACTGATAGACTACTCCTATCGGCCACCAAATAGTAACGTTATGGTGGGGCAGGCAATAAACAAAGATAACTGATGCATGTAGAAATGGTACAGCAGTTATCATGGGGGATTTTAATCTACATGTCGATTGGTTTAACCAGGTCGGTCAAGGCAGCCTTGAGGAGGAGTTTATAGAATGTATCCGCGATAGTTTCCGAGAACAGTATGTAATGGAGCCTACGATGGAACAAGCGGTCCTAGATCTTGTCCTGTGTAATGAGACAGGATTGATTCATGATCTCATAGTTAGGGATCCTCTTGGAAGGAGCGATCACAATATGGTGGAATTTAAAATACAGATGGAGGGTGAGAAGGTAAAATCAAATACTAGTGTTTTGTGTTTAAACAAAGGAGATTACAATGGGATGAGAGAAGAACTAGCTAAGGTAGACTGGGAGCAAAGACTTTATGGTGGAACAGTTGAGGAACAGTGGAGAACCTTCCAAGCGATTTTTCACAGTGCTCAGCAAAGGTTTATACCAACAAAAAAGGAAGGACGGTAGAAAGAGGGAAAATCGACCGTGGATATCTAAGGAAATAAGGGAGAGTATCAAATTGAAGAAAAGAGCATACAAAGTGGCAAAGATTGGTGGGAGACTAGAGGACTGGGAAATATTTAAGGGGCAACAGAAAGCTACTAAAAAAGCTATAAAGAAGAGTAAGATAAAGTATGAGAGTAAACGCTCAGAATATAAAAACAGACAGCAAAAGTTTTTACAAATATATAAAGCAAAAAAGAGTGGCTAAGGTAAATATTGGTCCTTCAGTTGATGAGAAGGGAGTTTTAATAACTGGAGATGAGGAAATGGCTGAGGAACTGAACAGGTTTTTTGGATCGGTCTTCACAGTGGAAGACACAAATAACATGCCAGTGACTGATAGAAATGAGGTTATGACAGGTGATGACCTTGAGAGGATTGTTATCACTAAGGAGGTAGTGATGGGCAAGCTAATGGGGCTAAAGGTAGACAAGTCTCCTGGCCCTGATGGAATGCATCCCAGAGTGCTAAAGGAGATGGCTAGGAAAATTGCAGATGCACTAGTGATGATTTACCAAAATTCACTAGACTGTGGGGTGGTCCCGGTGGATTGGAAATTAGCAAACGTGACACCACTGTTTAAAAAATGAAGTAGGCAGAGAGCAGGAAATTATAGGCCAGTGAGCTTAACATCGGTAGTAGGGAAGATGCTGGAATCTATCATCAAGGAAGAAATAGCAAGGCATCTGGATAGAAATTGTCCCATTGGGCAGACGCAGCATGGGTTCATAAAGGGCAGGTCGTGCCTAACTAATTTAGTGGAATTTTTTGAGGACATTACCAGTGCTGTGGATACCGGAGAGCCAATGGATGTGGTATATCTGGATTTCCAGAAAGCTTTTGACAAGGTGCCACACAAAAGGCTGCTGCATAAGATAAAGATGCATGGTATTAAGGATAAAGTAGCAGCATGGATAGAGGATTGGTTAATTAATAGAAAGCAAAGAGTGGGGATTAATGGGTGCTTCACAGCTCCAGGGTCCCAGGTTCGATTCCAGGCTGGGTCACTGTCTGTGTGGAGTCTGCACGTCCTCCCCCTGTGTGCGTGGGTTTCCTCCGGGTGCTCCGGTTTCCTCCCACAGTCCAAAGATGTGCGGGTTAGGTGGATTGGCCATGCTAAATTGCCCGTAGTGTCCTAATAAAAGTAC
The DNA here is from genome assembly GCF_902713615.1 of Scyliorhinus canicula. Classification (NCBI taxonomy): domain Eukaryota; kingdom Metazoa; phylum Chordata; class Chondrichthyes; order Carcharhiniformes; family Scyliorhinidae; genus Scyliorhinus; species Scyliorhinus canicula. Next base: position 52,308,876 of record NC_052158.1, on the reverse strand, counting down.
GGTTAAGGGGGGGGTTGTTGGGTTACAGGTATAGGGTGGATACGTGGGTTTGAGTAGGGTGATCATGGCTCGGCACAACATTGAGGGCCGAAGGGCCTGTTCTGTGATGTACTGTTCTATGTTCTCTGGTTGGTGATCAGTAGCTAGTGGTGTCCCTCAGGGACCCATGTTGGGCCCACAATTGTTCACAATCTACATAGATAATTTGGAGTTGGGGACCAAGGGCAATGTGTCCAAGTTTGCAGATGACACTAAGATGAGTGGTAAAGTGAAAAGTGCAGAGGATACTGGAAGTCTGCAGAGGGATTTGGATAGGTTCAGTGAATGGGCTAGGGTCTGGCAAATGGAATACAATGTTGACAAATGTGAGGTTATCCATTTAGGTAGGAATAACAGCAAACAGGATTATTATTTAAACAATAAAATATTAAAGTATGCTGCTGTGCAGAGAGACCTGGGTGTGCTAGTGCATGAGTCACAGAAAGTTGGTTTACAGGTGCAACAGGTGATTAAGAAGGCAAATGGAATTTTGTCCTTCATTGCTAGAGGGATGGAGTTTAAGACTAGGGAGGTTATGCTGCAATTATATAAGGTGTTAGTGAGGCCACACCTGGAGTATTGTGTTCAGTTTTGGTCTCCTTACTTGAGAAAGGACATACTGGCACTGGAGGGTGTGCAGAGGAGATTCACGAGGTTAATCCCAGAGCTGAAGGGGTTGGATTACGAGGAGAGGTTGAGTAGACTGGGACTGTACTCGTTGGAATTTAGAAGGATGAGGGGGGATCTTATAGAAACATTTAAAATTATGAAGGGAATAGATAGGATAGATGCGGGCAGGTTGTTTCCACTGGCGGGTGAAAGCAGAACTAGGGGGCATAGCCTCAAAATAAGGGGAAGTAGATTTAGGACTGAGTTTAGGAGGAACTTCTTCACCCAAAGGATTGTGAATCTATGGAATTCCTCGCCCAGTGAAGCAGTTGAGGCTCCTTCATTAAATGTTTTTAAGGTAAAGATAGTTAGTTTTTTGAAGAAAAAAGGGGATTAAGGGTTATGGTGTTCGGGCTGGAAAGTGGAGCTGAGTCCACAAAAGATCAGCCATGATCTAATCGAATGGCGGAGCAGGCTCGAGGGGCCAGATGGCCTACTCCTGCTCCTAGTTCTTATGTTCTTATGCCACTGATTTGCCTGTGCTATCTCCGGCAGATGCTGTTCGGATCAAGCTACCTGATGGAGGCTGGTCAGCTCCAGCTGTTGTGGATTGTTGTGCGTATGGTTGATGGCTGTGTTGTGCGGCGAAACAGACGAGCACTGCGCACAGTTGCCTGCCCGCCACCAGATTCTTCTTTCTTCCCACCTGTTGTTGTGCTACCTCCTGATACCTCGAACCACGAGGCCACCAGTCAGGCTGCAATCCTGCCCATCAAAGTGCCGTCATCCCCACCTTCACCTCTCAGGAGGTCGACCAGGATCTGAAGCAAGTCCCAAAGATTGGACTTATAAACTTTTGTCCTGTAAATTATGTTCTGTTTTCACACGATAAATACCTGTTTGTTACATGTATATATGTTTCTTCTCACCATGGGATGTAAATATTTAGTTTTTCTTGGCCTACACCGATAAACACAGTCACATATGCTCCAAGCAAACATTTTTGTTAAAAAGGGGAGATGTCATGACACCCTCCCCCTTCTGCTGACGATTAAGTTTCCACAAAGAAGTCGACGAACGGCTGCCACCTCCGGGCGAACCCCAACATTGACCCTCTCAAGGCGAACTTGATTTTCTCCAGGCAGAGAAAGCTAGCCATGTCCGATAGCCAGGTCTCCGACTTCGGGGGCTTTGAGTCCCTCCAAACTAATAGTATCCGTCTCCGGGCTACCAGGGAAGCAAAGATCAGAACATCTGCCTCCTTCTCCTCCTGGATTCCCGGATCTTCCGACACCCCTAAAATCGCCACCTCTGGATTCATTGCCACCCTTGTTTTTAATACCGTGGATATGACATCTGCAAACCCCTGCCAAAATCTCGGACATGTCCAGACTTATGGACATGGATCGCTGGTCCTCCCGCACACTATGCACACCTGTGTTCCACCCCAAAGAATCTGCCCATCCGGGCCACTGTCATGTGAGCCCGGTGAACGACCTTGAATTGTATCAAAGAACAAAGAAAATTACAGCACAGGAACAGGCCCTTCGGCCCTCCCAGCCTACGCCGATCCAGATCCTTTATCTAAACCTGTCTCCTATTTTCCAAGGTCTATTTCCTTCTGTTCCCGCCCGTTCATATACCTGTCTAGATGCCTCTTAAATGATGCTATCGTGCCCGCCTCTACCACCTCCGCTGGTAAAGCGTTCCAGGCACCCACCACCCTCTGCATAAAAAACTTTCCACGCACATCTCCCTTAAACTTTCCCCCTCTCACCTTGAAATCGTGACCCCTTGTAACTGACACCCCCACTCTTGGGAAAAGCTTGTTGCTATCCACCCTGTCCATACCTCTCATAATTTTGTAGACATCAATCAGGTCCCCCCATAACCTCCGTCTTTCCAACGAAAATAATCCTAATCTACTCAACCTTTCTTCATAGCTAGCACCCTCCATACCAGGCAACATCCTGGTGAACCTCCTCTGCACCCTCTCCAAAGCATCCACTTCCTTCTGGTAATGTGGTGACCAGAACTGCACGCAGTATTCCAAATGTGGCCGAACCAAAGTCCTATACAACTGTAACATGACCTGCCAACTCTTGTACTCAATACCCGGTCCGATGAAGGCTGTATGCCTTCTTGACCACTCTATCAACCTGCGTTGCCACCTTCAGGGTACAATGGACCTGAACTCCGAACTCTCTGTACATCAATGTTCCCCAAGACCCTTCCATTGACCATATAGTCCGCTCTTGAATTTGATCTTAAAAAATGCATCACCTCGCATTTGCCTGGATTGAACTCCATCTGCCATTTCTCTGCCCAACTCTCCAATCTATCTATATTTTGTTGTATTCTCTGACAGTCCTCCTCGCTATCTGCAACTCCACCAATCTTAATATCATCTGCAAACTTGCTAATCAGACCACCTATACCTTCCTCCAGGTCATTTATGTAGATCACAAACAGCAGTGGTCCGAGCACAGATCCCTGTGGAACACCACTAGTCACCCTTCTCCATTTTGAGACACTCCCTTTCACCATTACTCTCTGTCTCCTGTTGCCCAGCCAGTTCTTTATCCATCTAGCCAGTACGCCCTGAACCCCATACGACTTCACTTTTTCCATCAACCTGCCATGGGAAACCTTATCAAACGCATCAAAGTCCATGTATATGACATCTACAGCCCTTCCCTCATCAATTAACTTTGTCACTTCCTCAAAGAATTCTATTAGGTTTGTAAGACATGACCTTCCCTGCACAAAACCATGCTGCCTATCACTGATAAGTCTATTTTCTTCCAGATGTGAATCGATCCTATCCCTCACTAGCTTCCCCAACAGTTTGCCTACCACTGACGTCAAGCTCACAGGTCTATAATTCCCTGGATTATCCCTGCTACCCTTCTTAAACAAAGGGACAACATTAGCAATTCTCCAGTCCTCCAGGACCTCACCCGTGCTCAAGGATGCTGCAAAGATGTCTGTTAAGGCCCCAGCTATTTCAACCCTCGCTTCCCTCAGTAACCTGGGATAGATCCCATCCGGTCCTGGGGACTTGTCCACCTTAATGTTTCTTTAGAATACCCAAAACTTCCCCCTTCCGTATGACAACTTGACTTAGAGTATTTAAACATCCATCCCTAGACTCAACATCCGTCTTGTCCTTCTCCTTTGTGAATACCGATGCAAAGTACTCATTGAGAATCTCACCCATTTCCTCTGAATCCACTCATAAATTCCCTCTTTTGTCTTTGAGTGGGCCAATCCTTTCTCTAGTTACCCTCTTGCTCCTTACATACGAATAAAAGGCTTTGGGATTTTCCTTAACCCTGTTAGCCAAAGATATTTCATGACCCCTTTTAGCCCTCTTTATTGCGCGTTTGAGATTCGTCCTACTTTCCCGATATTCCTCCAAAGCTTCATCAGATTTGAGTTGCCTCGATCCTATGTATGATTCCTTTACCATCTTAGCTAGTCTCACAATTTCACCCGTCATCCATGGTTCCCTAATCTTGCCATTTCTATCTTTAATTTTCACAGGAACATGTCTGTCCTTTCCTTAAAAGACTCCCACATTTCAAATGTGGATTTACTCTTAAACAGCTGCTTCCAATCCACATTCCCTAGCTTCTGCCGAATTTTGTTATACTCTGCCTTTCCCCAATTTAGTACTCTTCCTTTCGGACCCCTCTTGTCCTTGTCCATGAGTATTCTAAAACTTACGGAATTGTGATCGCTATTCCCAAAGTAATCACCGACTGAAACATCAACCACCTGGCCGGGATCATTCCCCAATACCAGGTCCAGTATGGCTCCTTCCCGAGTTGGACTATTTACATACTGCTCTAAAAAACTCTCCTGGATGCTCCTTACAAACTCTGCTCTATCTATGCCTCCAACACTACATGAATCCCATTCAATGTTGGGGAAGTTAACATCTCCCATCACAACCACCCTATTGCTCCTACATTTTTCTATAATCTGTCTGTATATTTGTACCTCTACTTTATGCTCGCTTTTGGGAGGTCTGTAGTAAAGTCCCAACAATGTTACTGCACCCTTCCTATTTCTCAGCTCCACCCATATTGCACTCGAATCCTCCATCGTGCCCTCCTTAATCACAGCTGTGATAGCATCTCTGATGAGTAATGCAACTCCTCCACCCCTTCTACCTCCCTCTCTATCCCTCCTGAAGCATCTATACCCTGGGATATTCAGTTGCCAGTCCTGCCCTTCCCTCAACCAAGTCTCAGTAATACCAATAACATCATATTCCCAGGTACGATCCAAGCCCTAAGTTCATCTGCCTTACCTGCTACACTTCACGCATTAAAACAAATCCACCTCAGACCACCTGTCCCTTTGCGTTCATCATCTCTTCCCTGTCTACTCTTCCCCTGAGTCACATTGAGTTTATTGTCTCGTACCTTACTGGCTTTAGTTGCTGCCTCTTTACTGACCTCTAACTTCCTAATCTGGTTCCCATCCCCCTGCCACATTAGTTTAAAACCTCCCCAACAGTGTTAGCAAAAGCACCCCCTAGGACATTGGTATCAGGCTGAGCCTGGCACATGTTGTGGACGCGTTGACTCTACTCAACGTGTCCGCCCAGAGACCATTCTCTATCTCTCCTCCCAGCTCCTCCTCCAACTTACGCTTCAGCTCCTCGGTCTGCATCTCCTCTGACCCCATAAGTTCCTTGTAAATGTCCGAGATGCTCACTTCTCCTACCCACCCTCTGGAAACTACCCTGTCCTGAATCCACCCTTAGCGGTAGGAGCGGGAAGTTTGAAACCTGTCTACGTAGGAAGTCCCGCACCGGCAGATACCTGAATTTGTTTCTCCTCGCCAACCCAAACTTCTCCTCCAGCCCCCTCATACTCGGAAAGCTCCCCTCTATAAACATATCCCCCACCCTCTCAATTCCTGCTCTCCGCCATATCCGGAACCCCCATCCATACTTCCCGGAGCAAACCGGTGATTATTACAGATTGGGGACCAGACTGATGCTCCCTCTGCTCCCACATGTCTCCGCCATTGCCCCCAGACTCTCAGCGCCGCCACCACCACGGGGCTGGTGGAGTACCGTGCCAGCGGGAACGGCAGAGGTGCAGTTACCAATGCCCCCAGACTGGTGTCCTTGCATGAAGCTGCCTCCATACGCTCCCATGCGACCCCCCCCCCCCCTCCCCCACCCCCCACCCACCCACACCCCTGCCTCACAGGCCAGCTCTCCTCCACATCACAATATTCGCTGCCCAATAGTAATTTATGATATTTGGCCACACCAGCCCCTCCTCTCCAACCCCTCCAAGAATACGCGCGTCACCAGCGGGGTCTTCACTGCTTTCCATCAGCTTTCAGAAGCAACATTCAGCAGTGTGCCCCACATTGCTCAGAGTCCTTATCCTTCTTTAAAATGAGGGAGATGGAAGCCTGCGACAATGTAGGGGGGAGTCCCCACTCTCTCACCTTGTTGTACATCCTCACCAGTAGCAGTCCTATCTCGGCACCAAACTTCTTATAAATCTCTACAGAGAACATGTCCTGGACTGGGGCCTTCCCGGCCTGCATCACACCCATGTCAACCTTAGCCCAATTGGGGTCCCCAGCCCCTGCATCCTCTCCTCCTTAGGGAACTCCAACCTATCTAGGAATCGCCGCACCCCCTCCTCACCAGCCAGGGGCTCTGACTCGTACTGTCTCCTATTAAAGACCTGAAATGCCCATTCACCCACTTACCTCTGTCATCCCTCACCCTACCAATCTCCCTCACTGCTGCTTGCTCCCTCAACTAGTGGGCCAGCATACTGCTTGCCTTTTTCCCGTACTCCTACACTGTCCATCTGGACCTTCTCAATACCCACCACCTTCCACATGGACACTAATCCAAACTCCACCTGGAGCTTCCGTCTTTCCCTTAGCAGCCCCTCTTCCTTCAACACCGAGTGTTTCCAATCCACCCTCAGAATCTCAACGACCATCCTTGCTCTCTCCTCCTGCTCCACCCTCTCCCTATGCACCCGAATCAAAATAAATTCCCTCTAACTAACGAGTGCCCTCCACAGCATGCCGGCTGTGACCTTCCCCGTGTCGCTCAACTCCACATACCCCGAATAGCAGCCCTCACCCGCTCACACACACACCCTCATCCGCCAAAGGCCGTTACCCCCCTCACCTTCATATCCAGCCCTGAGTGGAACACCTGTTCCACCCATTCCTTCCTCAGCCTCGTCTGATTCCCCAGCTTCAGGGGCGTCTCCTGTATAAACACAACGTCCGCCTTCAGAAACCTCAGATATGCAAAAACATGTGACCTTTTAACCGGCCCATTCAACGCACACACATTCTACACAACCAGCCTGGTCAGAGGGGGAGGGGAGATGGGTTCCCCTCTCCCCTCTCCCTTAATCCTCCCAAATACCAACAAACAAAGAGAAACACAATTCACCATCACCGCTCCCCGATCGAAATGCACCACAAATTGCCCACCCCATGAGCCTCACAATCAACACAAAGCTTCTCTCCAAAGTTCAATGTCCTCATACTCCTCCCAGTCCAAGGTCTCTCATAAAGTCCATCACCTCTTCTGATGAGTCAAAATAAAATTCCTGCTTTTGATGCATCACCCACAAGCGGGGAGGGTTCAAAACCCTGAACTTCACCCACTTCTTGAATCTTTTATCTGATTATACCCAGCCCTCCACTTCACCAGCTCCGCACACAGTTCCTAGTAAATCCGCAGCTCACTCCCTTCCTCGGTGCATTTCTTGGTCTGCTTTGCCCCCCCCCCCCCCCCACCCCCCCACCCTCCCAGAAATTTTTCTTTGTGAAAAATCGATGTGTTTAGTGGTTCCCCTACCTGTGGCCTCTTCCTCTGCACCCTGTGCGCCCGATCCACCTCAGGGGCTGGTCAAATGTCCCCTCCCCCCACTAATCTCTCCAGCATGTTCGCCACATACTTGGTGGCCTCCACTCCCTCAATGCCCTCAGGCATCCTGACTATCCTCACATTCTGCCTTCTGGACGGTTCTCGAGCTCCTCCAATTTCTCCCTTAGCCTCTTTTGGCTGCTCAACACCATCCCCATCTCCGTCTCCAGCAAGACCAGCCGATCTTATCTTTGGGGGGACAGAGCACCGGATCTGCGAGGACCATCTTGTGCTGGGGAAAGGATGAAGACAGCGTTTTTGAGGCTCAGAGGCTTTTTAAACAGCGCGCTGGGATTCAAGAAAAAAATCAACAGTTACATCTCAGGAAAGGGGTAAGCTGATTGTTTGTGAGTAACTGATATGAGTTACTGTGTGTAAATAACTGTAACTGAAAGAACTGAAAAAGATAACAGTCAGGGACCAAGTTTAAAAAATAAAGTGAGTTATCTATAGTAGAAATCTAGTGCTAGGTTGTTGTGCCGACCATTTATCCTAATCTAAGATCAACCTAACCTGCACCCCTTCAATTTACTGCTGTCCATGTGCCTGTCTAAGAGTTGCTTAAATGTCCCTAATGACTCTGACTCCACCACCTCTGCTGGCAGTGCATTCCACACACCCACCACTCTCTGTGTAAAGAACCTACCTCTGACATCTCCCCTATACCTTCCTCCAATCACCTTAAAATGATGTCCCCCACGTGACAGCCATCCGCCCTGGGGAAAAGTTTCTGGCTATCCACTCTATCCATGCCTCTCATCACCTTGTGCCCCTCTATCAAGTCACCTCTCTTCCTTCTTCGCTCCAGTGAGAAAAGGCCTCACTCCCTCAACCTTTCTTCATAAGACATGCCCTCCATTCCAGGCAGCATCCTGGTAAATCTCCTCTGCACCCTCTCCAAAGCATCCACATCCTTCCTATAATGAGGTGACCAGAACTGGACACAATATTCCAAGTGTGGTCTAACCAGGGTTTTATAAAGCTGCAGCAAAACCTCGCGGCTCGTAAACTCAATCCCCCTGTTAATGAAAGCCAACACACCATACGCCTTCTTTACAACCTGGTGGCAACTTTGAGGGATCTATATACGTGGACCCCAAGATCCCTCTGTTCCTCCACATTTCCAAGAATCTTGCTTTTAACCCTGTATTCAGCATTCAAATTCGACCTTCCAAAATGAATCACTTCACATTTATCAAGGATGAACTCCATCTGCCACTTCTCAGCCCAGCTATGCATCCTGTCAATGTCCTGCTGTAACCTGCAACAGTCCTCAACACTATCTACAACTCCACCAACCTTTGTGCCATCAGCAACTTACTAACCCACCCTTCCACTTCCTCATCCAAGTCATTTATAAAAACCACAAAGAGCAGAGGTCCCAGAACAGATCCCTGCGGGACACCACTGGTCACCGACCTCCAGGCGGAATACTTTCCATCCAATACCACTCGCTGTCTTCTTTTGGTCAGCCAATTCTGTATCCAGACAGCCAAATTTCCCTGTATCCCATACCCCCTAACTTTCTGAATGAGCCTACCATGGGGAACCTAATCAAATGCCTTAACTGAAATCCATTTACACCATATTCACTGCCCGACCTTCATCAATGTGTCTTGTCACATCCTCAAATAATTCAATGAAGCTTGTGAGGCATGACCTGCCCCTCACAAAGCCATGCTGACTATCTTTAATCAAACTATGCTTTTCTAAATAATCATAAATCCGATCTCTCAGAATCCTTTCCAATATTTTGCTCACCACAGACGTAAGACTGATGGGTCTGTAATTCCCAGGGATTTCCCTATTCTTGATTAGGGGAACAGCATTCGCCTCTTTCCAATCATCCGGTATTACTCCAGTGGAGAGTGAGGACGCAAAGATCATCGGCAACTGCGCAGCAGTCTCTTCCCTTGCTTCCCGTAGTAACCGTGGGTATATCCCGTGTTGCTCGTTCTGGTGAGTGCGCTTTACACGCTGTTTTATTACTTAGCTCTAGAGTCGCCAGGTATCCTTATGATACCACCACGAGGTTCAAGTTCAAGTTCAGATCAATGACTCAATACGCCAATTAGTAAGGTTCAAATCAAAACACGTTTATTAATACACAGTTAATCGCTACTCATGCATACAATACTAAAAGACTAGGCTATTCCTACCACTAACAGGCCAATACTTATCTGGATAAGGGAACCCGCTGGGTCAGGGAACAATGGCCTCTTGCTCGATCCTGAGTCTGCAGGCTTCCAGCTGGTATGGACTAAGGGGCCAGGGGCATCTATCTCGTAGTGTGTGTTGACTGGACACTTACTTGATGGTGCAGCAGTTGGCCAGGTCTCTCCTTCTTACGGTCAAGTTCATGGGGCATCCGGTCATGAGCGTGTGTGGGGTGAAACCTATAGAAGTCAAAACAGTGTTTCTCAAAATCATTAGCGTGAATGGGAGGACTGAATCCCAAGTCATGTTATTTTCTTTGACCATTTTACGGAGGGTAGCTTTTAGAGTCCGATTCATGCGCTCCACGATACCACTTGACTTGGGGTGGTATGCGATGTGGAACTTTTGTGTTATGCCAAATATCGTGAGGACGTTCTTCATGACACGTCCCGTAAAATGGGAACCTTGGTCCAATTCAATGCTTTGGGGGAGTCCCCATCTCGTAAAGATGTGGTGTGTCAAAATCTTTGCCGTGGTTTTTGCCATATTGGTCCTAGATGGGAAGGCTTCTACCCATTTAGTGAATGTGTCAATGACAACTAAGACATATTTATAACCATTCCTGCAAGGGGGCAATGGACCTATTAAATCAATTTGGAGGTTAGTCCAGGGGCCATTAACGAGGCGGGTGTGGCTAAGCTGCACTTTCTTGGAATATCTGTCCAGATTATTTTGGGCACAGATAAGGCAATTTTCTATGTAATGGGTAACGTCTTTCAGATGTGGCCACCAACTGAGCTGTCTCAGGTGGGCTGTAGTGGGGTCAATTCCCTAGTGTCCATGACCATCATGTAACAAAGAAATTAGTTGATTCCTGTCCTGTTCAGGAACCACATAAGGGTGTCTTTGAGAACCACACCATCATGTGTGGTCAGTGCATTCTTGATCCTATCAAATGGAGCTGGGAATTTTCCGTTAAAAATCTCCCTGAGATTGCTGTCTTGCTTCTGGACCTGTACTAAATCTTCAATATTAGTTTGCGAGACTTGAACTACATTCACTGGGGCGCTTTCGGGGGATTCCAAAAATGTCCATGTCTGGAACCTGCCTTAGCCAATGCGTCGGCTTTCACATTTCCAGGGGGGGATGAACGGTGATGACTTCTTACCTTTATAATTCCAAATGTCCTATCGGTGGCTTTATCTAAAATGTGGCGGAGAAATGGGGCTGAAGGAAGGGGTTTACCGTCTGCGGAAACAAAACCTCTTGCTTTCCACAGGGGTAGGAATTCTGTGAGGCTGTTGCAGACATAAAGGCTATCTGAGTAGATGTCTGGCGGGCTGGGGAAGGAATCTGGGTGCTCAACAATGTACGCAATGGCTGCGAGCTCTGCTGCCTGCGCGCCTAAGTGACCGGGTAATTTCAATGCAATCTCATCTAGTGCGCATCCCTGCGCGTCCTCGACATAGATGCTGCATCCAGTAATGCGCAATCCAGTGTCTGTGTGCTTGGGGCTTTGGGGTGAACGTCCTATCTTTCTGGGGGGTGTCTTTGCAATAAAGGGGCCTGTGTTATTAAGTGGGGAGATGATTTCACATTCATGGGGGGTGCTTGGGTACTGGAGGTTATCTGCCAAAAAAGTGTGGGTCTTTGTCCTTTGTACTGTGATGTCCTGTCCCTGCAAAAGACGGGTCCATCTAGCTGCTCTAATCTGACTAACAGTTCCGTCCTTTAGTCGTCCGTCTAATAGAAGTTGTGTGGGGGTGTGTTCGGTCAGAATCGTAATGGGGTTCAGTCCGGTTATGTAGGAAAAATACTGCACTGTCCAGAAAACTGCGAGTAGGTGCCTTTCACAGGCTGAAAATCCTTGCTCCACAGGACCTAAGATTCTGGAGGCATAAGCCTCTTAGCTGCTAGTGCTGTTCCTGAAGGAGCACGGCCGAGAGGGTCAGATCTGTGCTTGCTACCTCAATAGCATAGGGGGAAAGTGGGTCTGGAACTTGCAGTGCGGGGGCTGTGATAAGGGCTCTTTTTAAATCGTCCACAACATCTGTATGCTGCGGAAGCCATTCCCAAGGGGCTCCTTTCTTTAGGAGGTCTGAGAGGGGGGCTGCTTTGGTCGCGAAACCGTCAATGCGGTTCTGACAGTAGCCAACCAGTCCTAAAAACGACCGGAGGGCTGAAATATTCTGGAGAAGGGGCAATTTAGCAATCAAGTCAATCCTTTTATGCTCGATCTCGCGTTTACCATGTGTGATAATTGTCCCAAATATATCACCTTTTCGTCCAAAATTTGGGCCTTCTTGGGGTTAACTTTACAACCAATTGTCTGTAGGAGTTCCAGGAGTTCAGACAGAAGCGTGATGTGCTCTGCCATGGTGTCTGTCTGCAGTAATAGGTCGTCCACATACTGGACCAGACAATCGGGGCAAGAGAATTTAGACAAACCATTTGCCAGCTGTGGGTGGAAAATGGAGGATGAGTTGTGGAATCCTTGTGGAAGGCATGTCCACGTGTACTGCTGGCCTTTAAATGTGAAGGCAAATTTGTACTGGCACGCCTTTGCCAATGGAATGGACCAGAAGCCGTTGCTGATGTCCAAAACCGTAAAATACTTGGAGTTGTGTTCCTGTTTGAGCATGGTCTCGGGACTTCATAGAATTTACAGAGCAGAAGGAGGCCATTTGGCCCATCGAGTCTGCACTGGCTCCTGGAAAGAGCACCCTACCCAAGGTCAACACCCCCACCTTATCCCCATAACCCAGTAACCCCACCCAACAGGTGGGCAGCACGGCAGCATTGTGGATAGCACAATCGCTTCACAGCTCCAGGGTCCCAGGTTCGATTCCGGCTTGGGTCACTGTCTGTGCGGAGTCTGCACATCCTCCCCGTGTGTGCGTGGGTTTCCTTCGGGTGCTCCCGTTTCCTCCCACAGTCCAAAGATGTGCAGGTTAGGTGGATTGGCCATGATAAATTGCCCTTAGTGTCCAAAATTGCCCTTAGTGTTGGGTGGGGTTACTGGGTTATGGGGATAGGGTGGAGGTGTTGACCTTGGGTAGGATGCTCTTTCCAAGAGCCGGTGCAGACTCGATGGGCCGAATGGCCTCCTTCTGCACTGTAAATTCTATGTAAACACTAAGGGCAATTTTGGACACTAAGGGCAATTTAGCATGGCCAATCCACCTAACCTGCACATCTTTGGACTGTGGGAGGAAACCGGAGCACCCGGAAGAAACCCACGCACACACAGGGAGGATGTGCAGACTCCGCACAGACAGTGACCCAATCCGGAATCGAACCTGGGACCCTGGAGCTGTGAAGCAATTGTGCTAACCACTATGCTACCGTGCTGCCCCTTGTGGCTACCGTGGGGGCTACTGCGGGGGTGACTTTATTGAGTTCCCGATAATCGATGGTCAGTCGCCATAATCCATCGGGCTTTCTCACTGGCCAAATCGGGGCATTGTTAGTAGAGGCTACTGATCTAAGTACGCCCTGCTCTAATAAGCTGTCGATAACTTTTGCGATTTCTGTCTCTGCCTCTTGGGGAAATCCATATTGCCGTTTGGGTCTAGGGTCAGGTCCTGTAATTTGAACTGGTCCAGACATTCTGCTGCAGTCGTGCCTGTGACTGGTAAATGCTGATCTGTTCTTTTGCAAAACTGCCCTAACCTGTTTGTCCGTGCTGAATGTGGTCGGATCAAAACAATACTCTCCGACTGCACTAAATCTGTTTGCGTACTCACCTACTGTGAGCGTTGCGGGGGCTCTTTCTGACCTTGCCATCCTCTCCAGACACATTGATTCTGGATCAAATGACAGGTTGTGTGTGTTCATAAAATCAATGCCTAGAATGTGTTCTGCTGTGTGGGGCAGATCTACTAAAACAATGGGGTGTTTGGTGGTAATGGTCCCTAGCTGAATGGGTACAGGGGCTGTGATGTGTCCCTGCTGTGAGTGGCCTGTAAAGCCGCTGAGGGTGATTGTGGCTGTAGTGGGCCACGTGTCCGTTTGAAACACATTGGAGGAATTTATGGTCGTGCGGGACCCTCCTGTGTCCCAGAGAAAATCAATGGGCTGTCCCCGTATTTTTGCTGTGACTACCGGTCGTCCGGACGTATCCTAAAGGGTGTCACAGACCCAAGTGGGGGAGCCCGAACACTGTCAGTCCGTGCTGTTCATGTCTCCTTGGTCTGAACGGGTGCTGACACTATGAATAGGCTTTGTCCTATTTCTGTTCAGAGTGCCTGTCTGTTGGCCTCTCTGTGATTTCTGCGGGGCGTTGCACTCTCGTGCAGAATGACCTCATTGTCCACAGTTGTAACATTCATAGAACAGTACAGCACAGAACAGGCCCTTCGGCTCTCAATGTTGTGCCGAGCAATGATCACCCTACTCAAACCCACATATCCACTGTTCTTGAAAATACAGAAAAATGTGTCATTTGAAACATGGAAGTCTGGCAATATCTGGTTTGAGAGGATACAGGGAAAGATCCCACAAAAGTTTCATAGCAGCTTCAAAGAGCAGGGTTGTAAAATGCAGATTATTGCTCACAAGCAGGTTTAGCAAACACACAGGTTTCATGTGGTAAGCTAAAACAATGGCTCACACCATGGAATGTAACTATCTCAGGAAGCATCTGGAAAAGCATGGATGAGAGTTGCAATTGCATTAAGTGACGAATGTTTAAAACAGGCAAGTCTTTCAAGTCATAACCAAGTTAAATTTTAGCATACAGCTAAAAGCAAAGTTTCACACCTTAATTGAAATAAACTCTCTTCGTAAACAGCTGGAAAGGATCGATGATGCTCAGTCGAATTTGGTGTCAATTCTAAAGTGTAAAATTCTATGAACATCAAGACAATTAAAAGAAAATTGGAGACGACCTGTCTACGAGAAACATCATTTAAGTCAAAATCAAAGGCAAAGTTATGAGCTGGGGACAATTGGAAAATTAAACGATTCAAAATCACAGAAATAAAAGTAACACCTATTGAAACCAAAGCATTTTTTAATCAGATCTGAGAGGAGACGATATGCCCAAAATGAATAATTAGTTGTAGTAAAATGTTTACATCAAAGATACTTTTAACTATCAAAGTGAAACAAGCTCATTTACAATAAAGTCGTTAAAACTTAATAACTCTCAGAAAGAGAATATAAACCCAGGGAGCAGCAGCAACAAGGACAGAGGAAACCAGCAACAGGAGAGAAGGGGAGGAGAACTCAGAGAGAGAGAGAGAGAGCTTGGTCATGAGAAAGACAAGGCAAGCAGCCGAGTTTAAACAGTTATACATCTAAGGAAGACTAGAATTTAAACAGGAGCAGAGCCAGAGCCAGCTCTCACAGCTCGGTGCATGGGAAGGACAGGACACAGCAACCGAGTTCACCAGCGAATACAACTCAAGAAGACCAGATTTTAAGAAGATCGATTGTCAAGGTGGGCCTGAAGGTCTGTACAACCAACCAGCAGCAGCCAGAAGCAAGATCTTTTTTCCTTTCTGTAAAGAAAGTGTTTGCAGCTTTTAAAAGAAAAAATATAATTATAAAAATAACTTAACCTGAAAAAGTGGTTATTAGCTTACTTCACTTCCTTAATAACGCAGGACCCAGGACATCGATGCTATTAAGGGGTAAGTAGGTAAAATTCTTCGGTGAAGGTATGGGTTATACCGGGGGATAACTTGAAAAGATAGTTTGACCTGAATAGCACTCACAGAAGCCTGCATTGGAGTCAAGGAGTGAGAATCCCTGTTCACCATTTAGAATATCAACCTTTTTTTTGGTATAGGGGGAATTCTAAGAATAGTGGTGAGTTTTAACTTCATGGCGCCCAGCGTGGAGGCCTAGAATATTAGAAGTTTCTAGGTAAAGTGAGCCTAGAATATTAGAAGTTTCTAGGTAAAGCGGGGCTAGAATATTAGAAGTTTCTAGTTCCCAAGAAACGGTTGGAATATTAGAAATTTCTAACCGGCACAAAGGCTAGAATATTAGAAGTTTCTAGTCTATGTGTGAGTCAAACTTTACCTGCCGAGTTTAGTTTGGAAAGTCATGTGTGATTGGCTTTTGTAAGGATATTCTGTGGATCGAGGGGACTGAAGCTCAGGTTGGGTGTGAAAATCAGTAGACTAGAAGATACTGACCCTGAGAAAAGTCTGCAAGACATTTTGGTGACAGCACTAAAATCTTGCATCCATTAGTGGTAAAAGAGGCCAAAGAATAAATCATCCTCAGAGTAAGGCAGATTGTGCGGACATTTTCTGGAAAATAGGGACGCCTAGAATCATCAGAGACCAATAACCAATCGACCGTTAACTAAAACAGGAAGATAGTGCCTTAGTCAGCCTTGGATAGGGCCCAGAAAGGGTACTTATCCTTAATTTCAGAGTGCACCTGAAAGAGACAACCAGGAACAGAACTTGAATTCCGAAAAATGGCAATGAGAATAATCCTCTTGCTCTGAAACATGGTCAAGAGAGTTTAAACAATGAAACAAGAGTGGAAAAGCTTAACAGAGGCAAAAAAAAACTCCTGCATAAGTTAAACTTGTCAGCATGGAGGGGTCTCAATTTTTGTTAAGAGTAACTGAAACCCTACTGAATAGAGGTCCAAGATCTCAGTGGATAAATGAGTGTGTGTTTAATAAGGATTTGTGAAATCCTGCAGAGTAAAGATCCAAGATCTGAGTGGATGAATGAGGGTGTGTATGTCTAATAAGGAATTGTGAATTTCCGTTAATGTTTGTATTTCTTAAAAATGTTGTGTTTTACAAAACCGATTTTCACATAAATTGGAAGTTATAAATGGCAGGTGGAAATGTGATCAGTATTATGGGTAAATCAGGATGTTCAGAACTAAATTGGTCTCAGAATAAACAGATAGAGTTTGTGCTGGGCAGCAGTCAGCTGCTGCAGACTTTCAAATTGCTGCATTGAAATTGACACTGCATGGCTCCGCAGGGTCCTAGTGCCCGACGAACAGTGAAGTCACTAGCAAAGATAATGATGTTTAGAATGTTAAATACATTGAAGAAGGAGCTTTAGAGAATAAAGATATTGGACCAGAAGTTAGTTTAGAGAATTAATTGCAGTATCAGGAAATTAGTATCTGATTGCAGCAAAAGATTTAATACACATTGATGCAGAAAAATTAAGATATTAAAACCAATTGATAATACAGAGGAAGTTTGGGTGAAGCTACCAACTAAGACTGCAGGGAAAATCATCCGTGAAGCTGTAAAATGTAAAGACAAGGTTGTTCAGATTCTGGGTACACATACAGTTGAATTAGAGAAGCATGGTGTCTGGAGCAAAAGAAATTGTATCACAATTAAAACACATGATCCAATTGGTGGGAAGACAGTGAATTAAAACCTGTTAGCAGCATTGATTGGACAGCTGATAAAGTTAAAATGTCATGTTCGGATCTTACTTTCATAAAAATCCGGTTATAATCAAAATAAAGTAGTTAAAGTAAATACGTAGCAATATCAGGAATGTATCAGGGTAAGGTTTTGACCAGATTGGATCACAGGGTGAGCAAAAGAGGAGCAGTTTGAGATTCTTCTCATCTCACTCAGGGGTGCAATGACAGAAGGAGGAGGCTTAACAGGCTTTAATTGTATGATGTACATCAATGATAAGGAAAATAAACCAGTTCAAAAAGAAATGGT
The DNA here is from genome assembly GCF_902713615.1 of Scyliorhinus canicula. Taxonomy (NCBI): domain Eukaryota; kingdom Metazoa; phylum Chordata; class Chondrichthyes; order Carcharhiniformes; family Scyliorhinidae; genus Scyliorhinus; species Scyliorhinus canicula. The sequence goes on along the minus strand of NC_052158.1, from coordinate 52,291,459 downwards.
GGCAAAAGAAATCCGGAAGTCCTGGAGAGGGCACTTCTGGGATAATCCAAATGAAAATAGAAAGTACAAATTAAATAATAGGGCCCTCTCCACCCTTGATCTGTTCATTTGATTTTTCAGATAAATAACAAACCAGTTCACAAGAAGGAAGAGAACTACACTCCAGAGAAGAATCTTTTAGACAGGATTGGGGGGAAACTAATGATACAATTGGCTACATATTTGAGGGAATTAAATGACAGAACCCAGAGGAAAACTTTACGGGTTAGAAACAAATCAAAATATCAAATTATTACTGGACAGTGAAATCTCCGGTCAGACATCTCTAACTGGACATTAGCGGATGGATGGTCTGTGGTCTCCACAGGGTATGTACTACGCGGTGGAGTTATTAAGGGTCTCGGCAGACAGCAGCGGCTGACGAGGAACCCCAACATGATAAATGACAATCATTTAAGAATTTTTGTAGCTTGATACCACGGCGGGAAAATTGTTACCAATGCAGCAAAACAATATTGCAGTGAAGAGCTGTAATCGTTATTAAAGAAAGAAATGTCATGTAAATTGATAGGGACTGTTATATATATATATATGATAAGGGGGGGTATGTGTGTCGTTTAACTTCACCACACTATACCCGTAACCCAACAACCCCCCCCTTAACTGTGGCTTATGTGGGGGGTTGTTCTTGACGTGGAGCAGAAGGGCTGCCGGGAAGGTAAGGGTTTTGTTTAAATTACTTACCTGTCGATGCCAGCGGCCTTTTCTTCGCAGGGAGGAGCGGGAGCAGGAGGTGACGTGGACCAGGAGGGCTGCCGGGTAGGTAAGTGATTCTATATATTTTGGCGGCTAACAGGAAACAAAGAGTGGGAATAAATAAGTGCTATTCTGGCTGGCAATCAGTGACGAGTGGTGTGCCTCAGGGATCGGTGTTGGGACCACAATTATTTACAATTGATATAGACGATTTGGAGTTGGGAACTACGTGTAAGGTATCGAAGTTTGCAGATGACACGAAGGTGTGTGGCAGAGTAAAGTGTACTGAGGACTGTAAAACCTTACAGAGGAACATTGACACATTGAGTGAGTGGGCAAAGGTCTGGCAGATGGAGTATAATGTCAATAAGTGTGAAGTCGTGCATTTTGATAGGAGTAACAATAGAACGGATTATTACTTAAATGGTAAAAAGCTGCAGCCTGCTGCTATGCAGAGGTACCTGGGTGTACTTGTGCATGAGTCACAGAAGGTTGGTCTGCAGGTGCAACAAGTAATTAGGAAGGCAAATGGAATGTTGTCCTTCATTGTGAAGGGGATTGAGTTTAAAAGTAGAGAGGTAATGTTGCAGTTGTACAAGGTGCTGTGAGGCCACACCTGGAGTACTGTGTGCAGTTTTGGTCTCCACACTTGAGAAAGGATGTTCTAGCACTAGAGGGGATGCAGAGGAGGTTCACAAGGCTGATTCCGGAGTTGAGGGGGTTATCGTATGAGGAGAGGCTGAGTAGATTGGGATTATATTCACTGGAATTCAGAAGGTTGAGGGGGGATCTAATTTTGAAGGGAATGGATAAGATAGAAGTAGAAAGGATGTTTCCAGTGGTAGGTGAAAGTAGGACAAGAGGGCATAGCCTCAAGATTAGGGGGAGCAGATTTAGGACTGAATCAAGGAGGAACTTCTTCACTCAGAGGGTGGTTAAAGTATGGAATTCCCTACCGAAAGGAGTAGTAGACGCTACTTCATTGAATATATTTAAAGATAGGGTAGATGTTTTTTTGAAAAATAAAGGAATTACGGGATATGACGAGAATGCGGGTAAGTGGTTCTGAGACCACGAAAAGATCAGCCATGATCTTATAGAATGGCGGAGCAGGCTCGAAGGGCCGGACGGTCTACTTCTGCTCCTAGTTCTTATGTCCTTATGTTCATTCACCCAGGCGGGGTTTTGGTGCACTCTGACTGCCTGAATGTCTGCCTCTGCCTGTGCCTCCTCGGGCTTCTTAAATGCGGGTTTACTATGCACTGATTGCTCGCAAGCGCGGGACAACCTTTTTAATACCCATTTCTCATTGTGGGCGTCTTCTGAGGGGTCATAATTCGCACGCTTTCTGTCCTGCCTCTGTGGCATGGGAGATACGGGTGCGGGCCCATTTGGCCATGTTGTCTGGGGACAAATGGGCGCGATCTAAGTTTCCAAACACTGCTGTGAAATGGATCCACAGGCGTCCAGCAAACACTGTGGGATGTTCTGTCTTTTTCTGCCTGCACTTGTTCAGGCCTTCTACGGGGTCACCTCTATTATATCTGATCGCATCGAGGATCGATGTGTGCATCTCTTCTAGGGTGCCTCCTCCGACGTTCTGTGGGTCTGGAAGGGCTGCTACCACTGAAGTGTCTAAACTTAAAACCATGAGCTTTACTTGCTCACGCTCATCCAGGCCGTACATGGTCGCCGGCTGCTTTACTCTCGTGAAGAATTGGTGGGGGTCTGCGGTGGGGAGGAATGGTGTGATTTTGTCGCACGCGTCCCGTAATTGGGTCACGGTTAAGGGGGTGGTATAAGTGAAATCTGGTGCGCCGTCTGCGGATGCTTTGCGTTGGGTGGTGACTGGATTCATGGGTGCTGGTGCTATCTGTTCTGTGGGGGGTTGGGGTGCTGTCCTCTTCTGCGGTTTCTGTTGCGCACATGTTCCCTGAACGTATCTCTGTGCTGTTTCGATTAATTCCTGCCAATCGGGGCCTTCTTCCTCATCTAATTGTGTCCCAAAGGTGCTTTGGAACCCATTCTGTACGGAAAGCAGAGACTGCAGGTCCGCAATCTGCTTCCGGCATTTCGCATGGTCCACTGAGCTTTATCTTTGCTCAGTGGTGGCAGCATGGAGTGCTCTTAAAGCTGCCTTTAAGTCGCTGCATTGCTTCTGCAATGCCTCTACCTGCTTCTTGGTTTAGTCTCTTATCAAGACTGTGCGTTGCATATCCTGATAGGCCTTTTCATACTGTGTTTGGGAGCTGTTTAAGTACGCCAGACAACACTGGTGTGCCCTCTTGGCATCATCCACCTCTACGTCTTTTGCTGCTTACCTCTTTCTCAATTTGATATTCTCTCTCTCTACATCGCTGACATCAACCTTACTCATCCTATTTCTTTCCTCTAACTCTGCGCGGAGCGTCCGAACGACCTCCTCTGTGCCTCGCAATTGTGCCAAACAGGACACGATTGCCATCGGCTTACGAGCTTTCCCTAAACTCTTTTTATGAATCTCACTCAGGTTCTCCCACCAAGTATGTCCTATACTCCCGGGACCTGTTTCCTCATTTGAACAGAATTCGCTCCAAAGGGACCATTCCTTCCCTTTGAGGTACTTCCTGATCTTGACTTCCCAAACGGGACACTGTCCTACTCTGCTGCTGGTCGCTGCGACCTCAAACTCTTGAGGGTTCATGAGGCGTTCCATTGCCTGCATGGCCATCTTTACTATCTGTGCTCTCTTTAAATTTAGAACGAGGGGTACAAAGGCGGTGCTATAGACATGGGTACGGCTTTCGCTATTTTCCGGAATATAAACTCCCGACAGTTTTCCGCAACAAATATCTGACAGTTTTACCTTATAACCCTGTTAGTTACGCATGCAAAAACACACTTCCGAATTACGAGGATTGATCAGAACTGCTTCTGATTGTTTCTGTTCCCAATTGGATTTCTAATTTCAAATTGCTGGGTTCTCTCGGAATGGGGGTGCCACTTCTAGTCGAGTCCCGTCAGAGTTCGCCACTAAATGTTGCCCGTTCTGGTGAGTGCGCTTTACACTCAATTGGCTCTGTTTTACTCCTTAGCTCTAGAGTCGCCAGGTATCCTTATGATACCACTACGAGATTCAAGTTTAAGTTCAGATCAATGACTCAATACACCAATTAGTAAGGTTCAAATCAAAACACGTTTATTAATATAGTTAATCGCTACTCATGCATACAATACTAAAAGACTAGACTATTCCTAACACTAACAGGCCAATACTTATCTGGATAAGGGAACCCGCTGGGTCAGGGAACAATGGCCTCTTGCTCGATCCTGAGTCTGCAGGCTTCCAGCTGGTATGGACTAAGGGATCAGGAGCATCTATCTCGTAGCATGAGTTGACTGGACACTTACTTGATGGTGCAGCAGTTGGTCAGGCCTCTCCTTCTTATTGTCAAGTTCTTCGAGAGCTGCTAAGATGTTCTGTAGGGAGGGCCGGCTAAGAGAGCGAACTGACCTTGGGGGCTCTATCTTATAGCCCTCAGGGGCCTGAGGGCCCTTTTGGGTGGACCCTGAGCTTATTTCCAATCGACTGGATCCCATACCAATCGATTGATTTGAATTCCCCAATACTGGGGCTGTTCCTCGATCTCTGGGCAGTCCTTGGGTGCCCGTTTGTTTCTTTTGTCTTGGACTCCTGCTGGTGCCGAGGAGTCTAGCTTTACTTCGATCACCTTTGATTGTTACTATTGTGCCCGGGAATCGCTCATTAATATGCATGGCTGCTGGTTTCAGTGCTGTCTGCTTTCTTTGCAGGCAGAATACACAGGAAAACTGCTTGTTTCTCTGGGATTGTCCAATTTTCCCGGCGTTCCTTGTGTTTCTCCATTTTAACTTGGGAAGTGGCTACACGCGTCAGACCCAGGGGACTTAACTATCCAGATGTTTTTCAAAATTTCCAGCACATCCTCCTTCTTAATATTAACCTGGTCGAGTCTATTAACCCGGTTCATGCTGTTCTCATGAGCACCAAGGTCCCTCTCTCTAGTGAATACTGAGTAAAATATCATTTAAGGCCTCCCCTATCTCCTCAGATTCTCAGCACAAGTTCCCTCCACTATCACTGATTGGCCCTACTCTCACCCTAATCATCCTCTTATTTCTCACATAAGTGTAGAACGCCTTGGGATTTTCCCTAATCCTTCCTGCCAGGGCTTTTTCATGCCCCGTTCTAGCTCTCCGCAGTCCATTTTTGAGCTCCTTCCTGGCTACCTTGTAACCATTTAGAGCCGAGTCAGATCCTTGCTTCCTCAACCGTACGTAAGTTTTCTTCTTCCTCTTGACTAGAAGCTCCACTTCTCTTGTCATCCAAGGCTCCTTAACCTTATCATTCCTTCCTCGTCTCAGTGGGGAAAAACTATCCAGCACTCGCAGCAAGTGCTCCTTCAACAATCCGCACATCACTGTTGTGCATTTCCCCAAGAACAATTCAATTAGGCATGTGAGGCATGACCTGCCCCTCACAAAGCCATGCTGACTATCTTTAATCAAACTATGCTTTTCTAAATAATCATAAATCCTATCTCTCAGAATCCTTTCCAATATTTTGCTCACCACAGATGTACGGCTGACTCACTTTATGCTCCCTTAGCTCCTGTCTAATAGCAGTATAATTTCCCCTCCCCCAATTAAACACTTTCCCATACTGTCTGTTCCTATCCCTCTCCATGACTATGGTAAAGGTCAAGGAGTTGTGGTCACTGTCACCAAAATGCTTTCCCACCGAGACATCTGACACCTGACCTGGTTTTTTGCCAGCACCAAATCCAATATGGCCTCCCCCTATTCAGCCTATCTACACATTGAGTCAGGAATCCTTCCTGTACACACCTGACAAAATCTGCTCCATCCAAACCATTTTCACTAAGGAGGTTCCAGTCAATATTCGGGAAGTTGAAGACACCCATGTCAACAACTCTGTTACTTCTGCACTTTTCCAAGATCTGGCGCCCAATCTGTTCCTCTATCCCTCTGCTGGTATTGGGGGGTCTATAGAAAACTCCCAATAAAGTGACTGCTCCTTTCTTGTTTCTGACCCACCCATACTGACTCAGTAGACAAACCCTCCTCGACTACCTCCTTTTCTGCAGCTGTGATGCACTCCCTAATTAACAGTGCCACTCTCCCTCCTCTTTTACCTTCCTCCCTATTCTTCTTAAAACATCTAAACCCCAGAACATCTAACAAATATTCCTGCCCCTGTGAAATCCATGTCTCCGTAATAGTGTTGCTCGTTATGCTCTCTCCTTAATTGGCTCTGTCTATGGCGGTTAATACGGTCGCCGTCCTTAATTCTAATTACGTTTGCTCAAGAGTTGCCAGGTATCTTTCGATACTGCCACAAGGTTCAAATCCGAATACTGATCAAAGAATCGATACACCAGTTAGTTAGTTCGAAATCAATGCTCATTTATTTACACACAGTCAAATAAACTCATGCACAAACTCTACCAACTAAACTATCACTACTACTAAAGCTTATACTTAGCTTCGCGTGCCCACTCAGTCAGAGGAACAATGGCCGTTGTCCGGTTCTGAGGCTGCTGGCATCAAACTTGTATAGAACAGTAGCTAGGAGCGTCTATCTCGTAGCGTGAGTTGACTTTGGACTTACTTGTCTGGTGCAGCTGCTAGGCAGGCCTCTCGTCGCTGAGAGCCAAGGCCAAGAAGGACTATTCTCTCTTGGGGGCTTCCTCTTATACCCCAAAGGGACTTTGCGCGCTTTTGGCCGGGCCTTGAACTTGGCCCCAATTAATTGGGCCATATCCTAATCATCGGTATCGATTTCCTCCAATAAAGGGGTGGTTGCCTGATCGCTGGGCGGGCCCTAGGTGACCGTTGGCCTGCTTTTGTTTTAGTCTCCACTGGCGCCAGGATGTCTGCTCTGGTATCGTTTGCTTAAATATTTCTCTTTTGTCCCAGGAGATAGCTCATTAGTATGCTAATGGTCTTGCAGTATCGGTCTTGTCTGGGAGCTGCAAACTCCAATCCACAGACAAACCTTGCACCTGCTTGCTTTCTTAGCATTGTCCAATTTTCCCTTCATTCTTTGCAAGTGTCCATTTTGTAATCGGGATGTGGCCACCCCAGGTGGCTACAATAGCCACAACGTTGTAGTTCCAAGTAATTCGGGGCAGCATGGTAGCACAAGTGGATAGCATTGTGGCTTCACAGCGTCAGGGTCCCAGGTTCGATTCCCTGCTGGGTCACTGTCTGTGCGGAGTCTGCACGTTCTCCCCCTGTCTGCGTGGGTTTCCTCCGGGTGCTCCGGTTTCCTTCCACACTCCAAAGACGTGCCGGTTAAGTGGATTGGCCATGATAAATTGCCCTTAGTGACCAAAAAGGTTAGGAGGGGTTATTGGGTTATGGGGATAGGGTGGAAGTGAGGGCTTAAGTGGGTCGGTGCAGACTCGATAGGCCGAATGGCCTCCTTCTGCACGGTATGTTCTATGTTCTAAGTACTCATCTATGCTCGAAGTTCATCTCCCTTATTCCTGACACACCTTGCATTGAACCAGACAGACTTTAACCCATTCCACTGAGTGCAACTTTGCACTATCAACCGTCTATCCTTCCTCACAGACTTGCTGCATACTATTTCTGCCTGTTCAACAGCTATCCTATCCTCTGATCTATAGCTCTGGTTCCCATCTCCCTGCCAAACTAGTTTAAACCCTCCCGAAGAGCTCTAGCAAACCTCCCACCAAGGATATTGGTACTCCTCCAGTTTAGGTGCAATCCGTCCTTCATGTACGGGTCCCACTTTCCCCAGAAGGTATCCCAATGATCCACATATCTGAAGCCTTCCCTCCTACACCAGCCCTGTAGCCACGTATTCAGTTTCACTCGCTCTCTGTTCGTTGCCTCCTGAGATCACTATTCTGCTTGTCCTGCTCTTCAGCTTCCAACCTAACTCCCTAAAACCACTTTTTAGATCCTCATCCCTTTTCTTAGCTATGTCTTTGGTGCCTATGTGCACCATGACCTCTGGTTGCTCCCCCTCCTCCTTAAGAATCCGACTCGATCCGAGACATCCTTGGCCCTGGCACCCGGGAGGCAACATACCTTCCAGGAGTCTCACTTGCGACCACAGAATCTCCTATCCATTCCCCTAACCATTGAGTCTCCCATCGCTATTGCTTTTCTATTCTCCCCCTTCCCTTCTGAGCCCCAGAGCCAGACTCAGTGCGAGAGACCTGGCCGCTTGGGCCTTCCCCCGGTAGGTATCCCCCACAACAGCACCCAAAACGGTATAGTTGTTTTGAAGGGGAACGGCCACGAGGGACCCCTGCACTGTCTGCCCATTTGTTTTCCTTCCCCTGACTGTAACCCAGCTACCCTTGTCCTGTACTTTGCATGTGGCTAACTCCCTGTAACTCTTCTCTATCACCCCCTCTGCCTCCCGGATGATCCGAAGTTCATCCAGCTCCAGTTCCAGTTCCCTAGCACGGTCTCTGAGGAGCTGGAGTTGGGTGCACATCCCGTAGGTGTAGTAAGCGGGGAGACCAGTGGTGTCCCTCACAACCCACACCCTACAGGAGGAGCATGCAACTGCCCTAGCCTCCATCCCGTCTGTTCTGAATTCCCAAAGAGATTTTTAAAAAAAGATGAAATGCTCGTTAGGTCCTGAAACAAAATATATATGGTTACAGCTGCTACTCTCTCATGTGAACCCTCTTAAATTGGTGTTTCTGCGAAATGATACAAAGATAGCTTGCTGCCCGCAAAAAACAAAAACAAACAATAAAAAAATACTCTAACCTTACAGAATGTAGCTGAGATCCTGCCCTGTCAAGCAGCTGGAACTCCGCCCTCCGACTCTGCTCCCAGTCAGCTGCACTCTTTGCAAACTCCGGGCTCCCTTCACAATCTTTGCGGAAATGTAGGAAATGAAATGAAAGGAATACTTTGCTCCCTGCTCACCTAACTTCCTCAGTCACCAAACTCTCACTATAGCACTCAAATGCACCAAATTCAGCACTCCCTCAGTCACCAAACTCTCACTATAGCACTCAAATACACCAAATTCAGCACTCCCTCAGTCACCAAACTCTCACTGTAGCACTCAATTGACCAAATTCAGCACTCCCTCAGTCACCAAACTCTCACTATAGCACTCAAATGGACCAAATTCAGCACGCCCTCAGTCACCAAACTCTCACTATAGCACTCAAATGGACCAAATTCAGCACGCCCTCAGTCACCAAACTCTCACTATAGCACTCAAATGGACCAAATTCAGCACTCAGTGCAAACAAAGTCAGCGCTGTAAGCTGGCTCACATTTATACTGTCTGAATCTAGCCTCTGAAAAGTGGCCTCATCCAATTAACTAATTAACAAGCCACAGCTGCATGTAGAGCCCGAGTAAACTCTGTTTAAAGCTGGGTTAAAACTCACCTTCTTCTAACTCAAACAGCAATTAACTAAATATAAGAAAGACTAGACTTTAGATAAAAATGAACCCTTAATATCTCTCAGTCACCAAACTCTCACTCAAATGCACACAAATCCAGCACTCAGTGCAAACAAAGCCATGGCCAACTTATTTTAATTTGGTAAGTAGTTTTAAATTAATTTATTAATTAGTTCTAGAAATGGCAATTAGAGGGGTAAATTAGAGGTCCATGAAGCTTCCAGCAATTCCGGACAACTACATATGCAGAAAGTGCACCCAATTGCAGCTCCTCACAGAACACATGGTTCGGCTGGAGCAGCAGTTGGATGCACTTCAGAGCAAGAAGGTGGCGAAAAGCGCCATGGACAAGAGTTTTAGAGATGTGGTCACACCCAAGGTGCAGGCAGACAGATAGGTGACCGTTAGAAAGGGCAGGCAGTCAGTGGAGGAATCCCTTGCACTCTCTGATAGGTGTACCGTTTTGGATACTGTTCATGGGGATGGCCGAGCGGCAGAAAACAGCAGCAGCAGTCAGACTAGTGGCACCACGGCTGGCTCTGTTGATAAGCAGGGAAGGACAAAGTGCAGAAGAGCAATAATCATAGGGGACTCTATAGTCAGGGGCACAGATAGGCGCTTCTGTAGACATAAAAGAGACTCCAGGATGGTATGTTGCCTCCCTGGTGCCAGGGTCCAGGATGTCTCTGAAAGGTAGGGGGCATCCTGAAGGGGAGGGTGAACAGCCAGAGGTTGTGGTACATATTGGTACTAACGACATAAGCAGGAAGAGTGATGAGGTCTTGCAGAAGGAGTTCAGGGAGTTAGGTATAAAGTTAAAAAACAGGACTTCTCGGGTTGTAATCTCAGGATTACCCCCTGTGCCACGTGCCAGTGAGGTTAGAAATAGGAGGATAGAGCAGCTAAACACGTGGCTAAACTGTTGGTGTAGGAGGGAGGGTTTCAGATTTCTGGACCATTGGGATCTCTTCCGGGGCAGGTGAGACTAGTACAAGAAGGACGGGTTGCATCTAAACTGGAGGACCATAAATATCCTGGCCGCGAGGTTTGCGAGAGTCATACGGGAGGGTTTAAACTAGGGTGACAAGAGGGTGGGAACCAGAGCAGTAGGTCAGAATGTTAAATAACTGAGAGGGAACTAGAGAATAGGGCCTGTAAGACAGCACGGGCAGCACGGTAGCATGGTGGTTAGCATAAATGCTTCACAGCTCCAAGGTCCCAGGTTCGATTCCCGGCTGGGTCACTGTCTGTGCGGAGTCTGCACGTCCTCCCCGTGTGTGCGTGGGTTTCCTCCGGGTGCTCCGCTTTCCTCCCACAGTCCAAAGATGTGCGGGTTAGGTGGATTGGCCATGCTAAATTGCCCGTAGTGTCCTAAAAAGTAAGGTTAAGGGGGGGTTGTTGGGTTACAGGTATAGGGTGGATACGTGGGTTTGAGTAGGGTGATCATTGCTCGGCACAACATCGAGGGCCGAAGGGCCTGTTCTGTGCTGTACTGTTCTATGTAAGACTCAGAAGAAGTGCAGACAGGGAGATGTGCAAAATACAGCGGGATTGGTGGTCTGAAGTGCATTTGCTTCAATGCGGGAAGTATAACAGGTGATGCAGATGAACTTAGAGGTTGGAATATGATGTTGTTGGCATTACAGAGACGAAGTTGAGGGAGGGACAAGATTGGTAGTTAAACGTTCCAGGATTTAGATGTTTCAGGCGAGATAGAGGATGATGTAAAAGGGGTGGGGGAGTTGCACTACTGGTTAAGGAGAATATCATAGCTGTATTGTTGGAGGACACCTCAAAGGGCTCATGCAGCAAGGCAATATGGGTAGAGCTCAGGAATAGGAAGGATGCAGTCACAATGTTGGGGGTGTACCACAGGCCTCCCAACAGCCAGCGGGAGATAGAGGAGTACATATGTGGGCAGATTTTGGCAAGGAGTAAAAGTAACAGGATTGTTTGTGGTGGGTGATTTTAACTCCCTCTACTTAGTGCTAGGGCTCGTATGGGGCAAAATTTGTAAGGAGCACCGAGGAGGGCTTCTTGAAATAATTTGAAAATAGTCCAACTGGGGAACTACTGGTATCGGAGAATGAGCCCGGTCAGTGTGATGATATGCATGAGCAATCATGTAAATAGTAATAGATATGACATCCGACCAGCAGGTGGCAGTAAAGAACAATCACTTGACACTGTTACCTCGGGGAGTCTGGAGATAGTCGTTGTAGTAGATAGTTGTATTTGTAGTGGCTCTTAGATCATTTTTTTTTTAGAAAATATTTTATTGAAGCATTTGTAACTTTCACAGTTTAATACATTAACATCTCTTAAACAACTTCGCGGGCCGACACAGGCAAAGGAAAAGAAAAAAAACAACCGACAGAACTACTCCCCCCGCTCTATTCCCTAGCTACCCCTAAACTATATTCTCTGTCCCATTGTAATATTGCCATGCCTCCTGTTTCCCCCCACCCCCCTCCCCCTTTTTACCTCCCCCTTACTGCTGATGTTCAATTCTCCTTGGAAGTAATCTATGAACGGTTGCCATCTCAGGGCGAACCCTTGAATTGATCCTCTCAAAGCAAATTTAATTTTCTCCAGACTGAGAAACCCTGCCATCTCGCTGACCCACACTCCTGTCCGTTGGGGGCTCCAAGTCCCTCCATCTCAGCAAAATTCGTCTCCGTCCACCAGAGAGGAGAAGGCCAGAACATCGGCCTTCCACCCACCTGGGCACCCGGATCCTCCGATACTCCAAATATTGCCTATTCTGGACTCGGAGTTACCCTTCCTTCCAGGACCTCTGACATAACATCCGCAAATACCCACCAGAATCCCCTCAATTTCGGACATGCCCAAAACCTATGTACATGGTTGGCCAGGGCTATCCCCACATCGCCCACATCTGTCCTCCACCTCCTCAAAGAACCTGCTCATCCGAGCTGCCGTCATGTGGGCCCTGTGGACCACCTTAAACTGGATCAAGCTAAGTCTGGCACACGACGAGGATGAATTGACTCTCTTCAGGGCTTTTTCCCACAGCTTGAATTCTAATTCCCCACCCAGCTCCTCTTCCCACTTCCTCTTCACCTCCCTGATAGGGGCCCCTTCCCACTCCTTCAACTCCTTGTATATCCCCTCTCCAACCTCTGCTTTTGACATCACCTTATCTTGTAACCCCCTCAGGGGGAGGCGAGGGAAGCCAGGAACCTGCCTCCGGACAAAATCCTGTACCTGGAGGTACCGAAACCCATTCCCGCCCGGCAACTCAACTCCTCCTCTAATGCCTCCAAGGTAGGGAAACCCTCCTGAATGAATAGGTCACCAAATCTCTCAATCCCTGCCCGCCGCCATCCCCTATTACCCCCCCCCATCCAGCGCCCCCCGGGGAAAACCAGTGATTGTTACAAATCGGTGACCACACAGATGCCCCCTCCAATCTCATATGTTGCCTTGAAAACCCCCAGACTCTAAGGGCTGCCACCATCACAGGGCTCATAGAGTACCGAGCCGGCGAATACGACAATAAAGTCTCCAAGCTCGTACCCTTGCGGCATGCTGCTTCCACTCACTCCCAGACCTACCCCTCCCCCACTACCTACTTCCTGACCATCAATATATTGGCGGCCAGTAATAGTTAATAAAGCTCGGGGGTGGCAAGCCCCCCCTCTCCGCGACCCCGTTCCAGGAGTGCCTTCGTTACTCTCGGAGTTTTACCCGCCCACACAAAAGCCGATATCGCCGCGTTCATTTTCCTGAAAAAAGCCTTTGGGATAAAAATTGGGAGACATTGAAAAAAGAGCAGTCTTGGAAGGACCGTCACCTTCACCGTCTGAACCCTCCCCACCAGCGACAGTGGGAGCATTTCCCATCTGTGGAAATCCCATCTCATTTGATTCACTGCTTTGCCCAGATTTAACTTATGAAGCTGCCCCTAATCCTTATCCACTTGAATCCCCAGATACCTAAAACGCCTCGTAACCAGTCTCAACGGCAACTCCCTCAGTCTCCTTTCCTGCCCCCGTGCCTGGATTACGAATATCTCGCTCTTTCCCATATTTAAAGGGCAGCACGGTCACATTGCGAATAGCACAATTGCTTCACAGCTCCAGGGTCCCAGGTTCGATTCCGGCTTGGGTCACTATCTGTGCGGAGTCTGCACATCCTCCCCGTGTGTGCGTGGGTTTCCTCCGGGTGCTACGGTTTCCTCCCACAGTCCAAAGATGTGCAGGTTAGGTGGATTGGCCAGGATAAATTGCCCTTAGTGTCCAAAATTGCCCTTAGTGTTGGGTGGGGTTACTGGGTTATGGGGATAGGGTGGAGGTGTTGACCTTGGGTACAGTCGTCTTTCCAAGAGCCAGTGCAGACTCGATGGGCCGAATGGCCTCCTTCTGCACTGTAAATTCTATTCTATGATAAACATGGGTCTGTGGCACTTGCTGGGATAATGTCGGAAGACCGGTAGTCACTGGCACAGTCCGGGGACAAGCAGTTGATTTTCGTTGGGACACAGGAGGATCCCGAACCACACTAAACTCTGCAAACCTATTCCGAAAAACTATTCCTGGCCCAGCATAGATACCATCACACTCAGTTGATTCACAGGCAAGAGGGATACATCACAGCACCTATATCCGTCCAAATAGGAAATGTAGCCACTACCCACCCTGTTGTTGTAGTAGACCTACCCCCAACTGCGGAACCTATCCTAGGCATAGACTTTATGAACTTACATTGCCTCTCCTTCAACCCCGCAAACAAGTGTGTCTGGCGAATGTCCAAGACAGCCACGCTCTCAGTGGGAGATTACAAAAACAGGATTTGCTCAGTAGGGGACTATTGGTTTAACCCTTTGGCAATTAGCACAGACGGCACCATTAGATGGGTATTAGCCACACACAAAGGTGCGTTTTCCCAACACAAGCACCACTGTGGGCAGATTCCAGGTACGATTATGATCTCAGGTCCTGACCCCAAACCACAGAAACAATATGGATTTCCACAGCAGGCTGAGGGCAAAATTGTAAAGATACTTAACAGTCTGTTAAAACAAGGAGTGATTCAACCCGTAGCTTCCAGGAATAATGCCCCGATTTGGCCCTTAAAGAAACCAGACGATTCATGGTGACTCACCATTGACTACCGCGAACTAAACAAAGTTACCCCTTTAACAGCACCCACTGTTGCTACTCGTCCCATGACCATGCTTAAGCAGGGAGTGCAAGCAAAGTATTTCACCATGCTGGATATCAGCAATTGTTTTTGGTCCATTTCCCTAGATCGGGCTTGCCAGTATAAATTTGCATTCACTTTTCAAGGGCAACAGTACAAGTGGACGTGTCTCCCCCAAGGCTTCCATAATTCCCCCTTCATTTTCAACAGACAGCTGGCTGCTGGTCTTTCCAAATTCTCCCGCCCCAAATGCCTAGCTCAGTATGCAGATGACCTGCTCCTGCAAACCAATACCAGGGAATAGCATGTGGCTCTGTTAGCCGAATTACTAACCCTGCTCCAGTCCATCGGATGTGAGGTAAACCCCAAAAAGGCACAGATATTGAGGGAAAAGGTAATGTTACTTCTGTGGGCAGCCAAAACATCCTCTACAATGCTGCCCGGCCCGGAGTGCCCTTTGCAAGGCCTGCGGCAAGAAGGGGCACTTCGCTGCAATGTGCCAGGCCCGCTCAGTCATCGCTATTGTTCCGACTCCCCACCTCGCATACGGCCAGTGGGTGCCACCATCTTCCCCTCCTCGGATCACGTGTAGCCCGTGGGCGCTGCCAACTTGTTTGACCCCCACCACGTGCGGCCCGTGGGTGCCGCCATCTTGTCCTCCCCAGGATCATCAGGCGCCGCCATCTCCTTTCCCCCACGGCATGTGCGGCCCGTGGGCGCCGCCATCTTGTTCAACCCCCACCACGTGCGGCCCATGGGCGCCGCCATCGTACCACGACCCATGCCCCCCTGGCACCCCATCGACGATCAGCCGCGTCTTGCCTCGGTCATGATGATTGCCCAGTCATGCCCACCCAACCTAGCAACTGCCTCCACCAACGTGAAAATCGATTGGCACGAGATTTCCTGCCTGCTGGACTCCGGGAGCACCAAGAGCTTTATCCATCCCGATACGGTAAGGTGCTGCTCCCTCGCGGTACACCCCACCAACCGGAGAATCTCTCTGGCCTCCGGGTCCCACTCCGTGGCAATCCGGGGGTACTGCATAGCCACTCTCACGGTCCAGGGCGCGGAGTTCAGCGGCTTCCGCCTCTATGTCCTCTCCAACCTCTGCGCTGCCCTGCTGCTCGGCCTGGCCTTCCAGTGCAACCTCCAGAGCCTAACATTGAAATTCGGCGGGCCCCTACCACCCCTTACTGTGTGCGGCCACGCGATCCTAAAGGTCAACCCACCTTCCCTATTTGTAAACTTAACCCCAGATTGCAAATCCGTCGCCACCAGGAGCAGATGGTACAGCGCACAGGACAGGACCTTCATCAGGTCCGAGGTCCAGCATCTGCTTCGGGAAGGCATCATCGAGGCCAGGAACAGCCCCTGGAGAACACAAGTGGTAGTTGTGAAAACTGGGGAGAAGCACAGAATGGTCGTGGACTACAGCCAGACCATCAATCGGGAAAAGCAGCTCGATGCGTATCTCATCTGATATGGTCAATCAGATTGCACAGTACCGGGTCTTCTCAACTGTTGACCTAAAATCCGCCTACCACCAGCTCCCCATCCATAAGGCGGACCGCCCATACACTGCCTTCGAGCAGATGGCCGCCTTTATTACTTTCTTAGGGTTCCCTTTGGCGTCACCAACGGCCGGTAGCCTTCATGTTCAACAACACACAGCGGGGCAAGATCAAAAATGATAAAATCTTGAGGTGGAGCTCTCCACCTACAACTACGAAATTTTGTATCGCCCCGGCAAGCTCAACGAGCCCCCTGATGCCCTATCCCGAGGTACATGCGCCAGCGCACAGGTAGACCGACTCCGGACTCTGTATTACAACCTTTGTCACCTGGGAGGCACACTTCATAAAGGCCCGCAATCTGCCCTACTCGGTCGAGGAAGTCAGGGCAATCACCAGGGACTGCCAGGTCTGTGCGGAGTGCAAACCGCACTTCTACCAGCCGGACCGCGCGCGCCTGGTGAAGGCCTCCTGCCCCTTTGAACGCCTCAGCGTGGACTTCAAAGGGGCACTCCCCTCCTCCGACCATAACAAGTACTTCCTCAGTGTGGTCGATGAATATTCCAGATTCCCCTTCGCCATCTCATGCCCGACATGACGTCTGCCACTGTCATCAAAGCCCTCAACACCATCTTCGCTCTGTTTGGCTTCCCCGGCTACGTCCACAGCGACAGGGGATCCTCGTTCATGAGCGATGAGCTGCGTCAGTTCCTGCTGAACAAGGGTATCGCCTCGAGCAGGATGACCAGCTATAACCCCCGGGGAAACGGGCAGATGGAGAGGGAGAATGGGACGGTCTGGGGGGCCATACAGCTTGCCCTATGGTCCAGAACTCTCCCGGCTTCCCACTGGCAGGAAGTCCTTCCCGAAGCACTGCACTCCATTCGGTCGCTCCTATGCACTGTGACTAATGACACACCCCATGAATGTCTCTTTGCCTTCACCAGGAGGTCCACCTCTTGGGTTTCGCTCCCGACTTGGCTCGCAGCTCCAGGACCCTTACTCCTCCACCAGCACGTGCGATTCCACAAGGCGGACCCGTTGTTTGAGAAGGTACAGCTACTCCACGCCAAACCCACAGTACCCCTACGTAGCATACCCCGACGGCCGCCAAGATACTGTCTCCCTCAGGGACCTGGCACCAGCTGGTTCCACACACACACACCCCTCCGTTCCGGCGTCACCCTCCCGTCCCCCGGCACACCCAGCCGCAACTCCCGTCCCAGGACAATCCGGACTCCCCCTGCCCATGCCCGAGGATGAAGAGGATTTTGGCACACTCCCGGAGTCACCGAGGACCAGACCGATACCGGAATCGCCGCCACCACCGCGGCGTTCCCAAAGGCAGATCAAGGCTCCGGACCGACTGAACCTGTAAATTGTTCAGGACAATTAAAACATCATATATATATTCTGTATAATTCTCCACCACCCCCGACGGACTCAATTTTAACATGGGGTGAATGTGGTAGTCATCACTGTTGTAAATATTAGGTGATTTGTGGTAAGGCCCTGTACTACAGGTACGGGGATAGTTCCCTGCCTGCTGGCTCCGCCCAGTAGGCGGAGTATAAATATATGTGCTCCCCGTACAGCAACCATTCTGCCCGCTGCTGTAGGAGGCCACACATCTTAGTATAATAAAGCCTCAATTGCATTCAACTCTCGTCTTTATGTAATTGATCGTGCATCACCCCCCACACCCTCATGACTGGACGACCCATGAAGGGAACAGAATATTTGTCAGGACTTGATTTGGCCAGCCCCACAGTCACCGCTCTCACGCATGAGAAAGCAGTTCAACAGATTATCGAGAATGTAAAAGCAGCCCAGCTCGCTGCAGCTGTTAGACTTGGGACACGCAAGAAGCAAAGCAAAGTTTGCTTTGACAAGACAGTACACGCCACAGAATTCATAGTAGGGCGGCAATTCCTATTCAACCCCAGTTCATTCCTTTCCCCCAAATTTGCAGGACCCTACTCCACTTCCGATAAGGTCAGCCCCTCCGTATATAAAATCATCTATCCTAATGGCAAGTCTGCGTGGTTCCACATAAACCAGCTTAAGGCTTATAGCTCGCAGAACAACCATTTACACCACATCTCGCTTGCAGCAGCAGATGAACACTGACGACCTATTCCCCAACCAGTCCAGCCCATCCTCAGACACTACTTCAACTCCACCCCCAGAGGCATGACTCCACCTCTCCAGCAGCGACAGCGACAGTGACAGCACCGACACAATAGATCCCATGAGACCCCCAAATGATCCCATTTCCCAACTAGGTCCCACTCCAAGCGATTCAGAAAACGATTTATTCGACCCCTTCGAAATCACGTACATTAAAGCCCCTGATCCGGCCCCACCGCCCGACGATTATGGATTGCCCCCTACCACCTCCAACCTCAACACGAAACATTGGCACCGAGACAATTCGGAATGATGAGATGGACCCCACATCGCCCCAAGCACCTTTGGCACAGCTGCTCCAGTCACGAGTGTGGCAACCGGGAGAAGATGATGACTCAGAGTCTGACTCCCACCAGACCAGCCCTTTTGCGACTCTTTATGCTATAGAACAATCAGGTGTCCAGATGATGGTAAAAAGGAACCGATGGAGATTTACGGTGTCCTTTCTGATGGAATCCGCACCATGTTTGTTATGTTAGTTTGTTACTTTGAATGTTTGTTACTGTAAATGTTAAATGTTGTTTGCGCACTTAAGGATTATTCATGGCCCCACGCCACCACTCTTAACACCCACATGGTAGTTCGAGGAACTAATTTGTCGGCAGACAACTGATCATAACTACCCTCCTGATTTGAAGGTAGCGACAAAAGGCAACATCCACGACGAACACAAATTCGAACCATTCTTGCCGGTTGCTCAGGCAGTGGAGAAACGGCACTGGTCCCCTCCCTGCCTGAGGACCCCCCCCCCCCCCCTCTGGTCAGCTACGCTTGGGTAGAACACGTACGGCACTGATCACCGTCCTACCCGGGGATTCCACCCATTCTTACCCGCCACGGCCCATACACACCCTATTCGGAGCTTTTGGTTCAAAACTCTTGTTTGTTTTCCGGCGACCCTTAGGTTGCTCTCCATAAGCTATTTACATCCTCAAACACTGGGATGGTACATTCACCGCATCGATCACACAGGCTGCGAGACTGCTCGCGCTGTGACAGTATTTACTTCTCGGATGTCTTGTCCCAAAATATTTGGTTTAAAAAATAAATGAGGGAGTCACATACGGTGACCAATTATAATGGGTAATTGATAATAAAGGACAGACAGACAGACATACGAGATCTTAAGCAAGATAATAACAGGTATTATGCTTGTGTCCATAGAAATCCAGAACCACAGAAGCCACAGGAAGAACACGGAAGGAAGAAGAGAACATGAAGACAGACATCATGGTCTACATTTGGATCTTCGCGGGATCCCTCCAGTTGCGCTCGGACGAGGCCCCCTGACCCCCCACCCCACTGGCCGTGAATGTTTCCCATCCCTGCCAGACACTACACCCGGAGACAGCAACTGATACACCAACCTGGTGTGACAAGTTCATCACCTGGTATTCCCTGTCCTACGTTGTAGAAACACTGTTAGTCATTGCAATACTCTGCAGTGTCATTTAGACACTGAGACTTAGGAAATGGCGAAGAAAAGCCTCCCGCACTCCGGCATACACATTCAGGCCCCCTGGGCGGGATTCGCCGACCCCCCGCCGGGTCGGAGAATCGCTGGGAGGGGTGGTGTGAATCTCGCCCCCACCGGCCGCCGAATTCTCCGGCACCAGAGATTCGGCGGGGCAGGAATCGCGCAGCGCCAGTCGGCGGCTGCTTGCAGCAACCCCCCAGGCGATTCTCTGGCCCGCGATGGGCCGAAGTCCCGCTGGTTCTATGCTGGTCCCGCTGGCGTAAATTGAACTAGATCCCTTACCGGCGGGACATGGCGGCGCGGGTGGGCTCCAGGGTTCGGGGGGGGGGGGGGGCCGCGGGGTGATCTGGCCCTGGGGGGGTGCCCCCATGATGGCCTGGCCCGCGATTGGGACCCACCGATAAGCGGGCGGGCCTGTGCCGTGGGGCACTCTTTTCCCACCCTGCGCATGCGCGGGGATGACGTCAGCAGCCGCTGATTCTCCCGCACATGTGCGGACTCGCACTGGCCAGCGGAGTCCCTTCGGCACCGGCTGGCATGGTGCTAAAGGCCTTCCACGCCAGCCGGCGGGGCACCAGCCACTCCGGGGCGGGCCTAGCTCCTAAAGGTGTGGACTCCGCACCTTTGGGGTGGCCTGATGCCCGAGTGGTTCATGCCACTCCACCCCGTCGGGGCCCCCCGCCCCGCCGGGTACTCTTCGGACTTCAGCAAACCCCCCCACTCTCTTTAAGTGAATTAAAGTGCATCAACTTTTTGTTTGTTTGTTCTAATAAAACAAGATCTAAAACTCTGCTTGACTGCCAAGCTACAGAGACATGTATTTCTGCTACTGTATAGTTTATAATGTTGTACATGCTTTTCATTGATTAAGGATAGTTTTGATAAGGATAGTTAGAGGTTCCCGTGTTTTAATTGTAATGCATGCCGGAATGTCAGAGCGCCCGTAGAATTTTATAATAATGTGATGTATATAAAGCAATTTAGTAAAAGTTCCAATTCATAGGACAGAGTAGAGTAGAACCTGTCCTTGCTTATGCGTGCTCGACTTGGGAGGAGATCAAAGAAGATGCAGTAATATGATCCTTCACGCTTCGCTTTGAGGATCACAAGGAGGGAGTGTAGCCATCTGGGATGGCCACTTCCAGAATACAAAATGGATGCTCGAAAAGAATGTAGGGAAATGTGGACAATACTAGACAGCAAGCAGGCACAGAGCCTGAATGTATATTGGGGAAACAGCTCCCAGATGGAATTGAAACAATGGGTCGATTAGCATATTGATGGCCCATCTCCGGGAACAAAGGAATAACACTCAGGCAGCCAATTCTGTTGCAGACATCCCGGCGCCAGTACCCCAAGCGAAGAGCACAAACACAGCAAGGCCAACGGCCACCTAGGACACGCCCACCATCAGGGCACCCACCCCTTTATTAGTTTAGATCGATGGCAGTGATCGAGAAGCGGCCCAATTAATTGGGACCAAGTTTAAGGCCCGCCTAAAGGCGCGCAAAGCCCCTCCAAGTATAAGAAGGAACCCCCACGAGAGAATCGCCGAGCCATGATCACCCTACTCAAACCCACGTATCCACCCTGTACCCGTAACCCAACAACCCCCCCTTAACCTTACTTTTCGGACACAACGGGCAATTTATCATGGCCAATCCACCTAACCCGCACATCTTTGGACTGTGGGAGGAAACCGGAGCACCCGGAGGAAACCCACGCAGATACGGGGAGGACGTGCAGACTCCGCACAGACAGTGACCCAGCCGGGAATCGAACCTGGGACCCTGGAGCTGTGAAGCATTTATGCTAACCACTATGCTACCGTGCTGCCCCTTTCTTAATGTATATTAATTCTCCCCCCCCACCCCCCAACAATCTTATCCACCTTTCCTTCACCTTTCTCCTCTTTGCTTCCCCCTTCCCCTCCCCCCACACCTACAGTTCATCCTCTGATGTTAGTTTCCCTGCTGTTTGACCTTTCACATCTTTTGTCCTCTCTGGGGACTGCCATTAGCACTCTTTCCCCTTGGTATCTGTGGCCATTCGCACCCAGTTTTCCAGGGTTTCTGTGGCTATGACTCATCTTTCATTCTCACTCCACAGTATAAATATTTCCCACTTTCTCTGTCTGTTAGCTTTGACAAAGAGTCATCGGACTCGAAACGTTAGCTCTTTTCTCTCCCTACAGATGCTGCCAGACTTGCTGACATTTTCCAGCATTTTCTCTTTGGTTTCAGATTCCACCATCCGCAGTAATTTGCTTTTATCCAAAGCCTCCACATCCTTCTGGTAGTGTGGTGATCAGAATTGAGCTCTATGGGCGGGATTCTCCAACCCCGTGCCGGGCCGGAGAATCCCCGGGGTGGGGGGGGGCGACATGAATCCGGCCCTGCCGCCCCAACGCCGGATTCTCCGGCGCCGGTTTTTCGGGGGGGTGGGAATCACGTCGCGCCGGTCGGGGGCCGTTCTCCCCAGTGTTTCTCCGCCCTGCAATAGGCCGAGTGGCCGCCCGTTTTCGGCCAGTCCCACCGGTGTATATTACACCAGGTCCGTACCGGCAGGACCTGGCTCTGCGGGCGGACTGCAGAGTCCTCGGGGGGGGGGGGGGGGGGGGGTGCGGGGGAATCTGGCACCAGGGGAGGCCCCCATGGTGGCCTGGCCCATGATCGGGGCCCACCGATCCGCGGGCGGGCCTGTGCCGTGGGGGCACTCCTTCCCTCCGCGCCGGCCGGTGTAATGGTCCGCAGTGGCCAGCGTGGAGAAGAACCCCCCTGCGCATGCATTGGGATGACGCCAATACACGCTGGCACTCCTGCGCATGCGCCAACCCCACCGGCCTAGCCCCTGAAGGTGCGGAGGATTCAGCACCTCCAGGCAGTCCGATGCCGGAGTGGTTGACACCACTCCTCGACGCCGATACAGCCCGCCCCACCGGATAGCGGAGAATCCCGCCCTATATTCCAATGTAGCCTGACTAAGGTTCTATACAGCTGCAGCATGACTTGGCAACTTTTAAACTCAATGCCTTGGCCGATGAAGATAAGCATGCCGTATGCCTTCTTGACTATCTCCTCCACCTGTGCTGCCACTTTCAGTGACCTGTGAACCTGTACACCTAGATCTCTCTGACTGTCCCTGCCTTAGTTTAGAAAAGTTGGGAGGAGCCTCAAGTGGAGCATTAACACCAACATGGCCTGGTTGGGCTGAATGGCCTGATTCTGTCTGTATATCGTATATAAACCTATAGCGTGGGATTCTCCCTTGGCTGACGCCAAAGTCGCAAAACGCGACTGGGTGAAGAATAGGTTCCGACACCAAAATCGCGGCAGGCACCGATTTGACGCCAAATTGCAATTTTCCATCACCTTGGCGGCGTCAATGTGTTTCAGAACGCACATACAGTAAACACCATTTGCATGTCATTAATAGGCCCATTCTGCGGGGCCTCCGCATTTCTACACATCCGATGGGCTGAGTTCAAAGTCGTGAGCGAGGTGGCTGCTGAGGGAGAGAGAGGGGGTACGGAAAGTGTCCAACATCGCCATAGTGTGCTGATAGTTGTGCCGCTGGCGGAGGGGCTTCCGCCAGGCCTGGGGGAGGAGGAAACACCATTGCCACAGCCGGCAAGGCAGCCATGCAGCTGCGCACACCGCTAACAGCCCACTTTGAACCTCGTGCCATGGGTCATAGAAGTGTCACCCCAGGCCGACCCCCTATGTGCCTCCTGGCCCCAGCCGACCCGTTAGTTGTATGGGTGCGCTCCAGCACAACCATTGCCACCTTGCTGGCTGGGATGGTGTGTGTGGGTATTGTACAGTGTATATGTGGCTGCAGCTTGTCAGTCTCCTGAGTGTCAATCACAGACCCGGCCAATCCCGCACTGTTTTTCCTCGGAATTGATTGTGTTCCACGTGGCGCCATTGCTAGACCCTCCACAGTCGCTGAATCAGTCCAAGTTCAGCACCAGTCTTGCTGTCGTGAAACTCCACAGATTCTGCCCTGGCATCAACACTTGGGGCTAGATTGTCCGATTTCGAGGCTAAGTGTTGACGGCGGCGTGGGAACAGTGATTTTTACGACAGGAAAAAAGCACAACAGCTGCACCGATTCAGTTACATTCAATGGGCTCGCACCATCGCCACGTGGAACACAATCAATTCCATGGAAAATGGTGCTGGTTTCACCGGGTCAGTGATTGGCGCACATGAGGCTGACAGGCTGCAGCCGCAGCTGCACTTAAACGGTCCTTCCCCCCCCTCCCCACACACGCCATCCCAGCCAACAAGATGGCTGGAAGCAGAGCAGCGCCATGGTTCAGAAACGCTGAGATGGACAGCTTTCTGAATGCCGTGGAGGAAAGGCGGTTGACCCTGTACCCCGGGGGAAGGCCACAAGTCTCCGCCGCTCGCCGTGCCTGGGCGCAGGTATCAGAGACAGTCAGCACCGTGGGAAACATCATCTGGCCAGCAGTGCTGGAAGAAACTTCACAACCTCCTCAGGGCGGCCAGGGTGAATTGGTACACACCCATAACCCTACCCCCCCCCCCCCCCCCCCCCCCCCGGGATGGCCAAACCCCCACCCTGCCCCACATGCCAGCACCCATGCCATCCGCCATGGCCGGGTGCCCTGGCCACTGAGGCCACCGTCTACTCATCCCCTGGGCTACATGCGTTGGACCGTCTAACAGTGTCATTGTTTGTGTTTCCCCTCCCCAGGAGAAGGCTGTGCATAACCATGGGGAACAGGAGAAGACCGGAGGGGGACCGGACCTGCAGCCCCTCACTATGCCCGAGCAGAGGGCTCTGGACGTGGCAGGCGGGCGATCAAGTGAGACCCTACTTAGTTGCAGATCCTCATGACACTTGTGTGGACACCACTCACCCCACACTCCCCTTACCCCCTGCAACCCGTACCTCCCTCACCCCCTCATCTCCTCACTTTCCTCATCCCTCACCCCGTAATACCCCCCCCCCCCCGGCCCGGTTCCCCCCCGCCCCCCCCCCCCCCCCCTCCCCCCCCCGTCCCATCTATAACCATGCATGCTGTCTTCGTCTTACAGGACCTGCGGGGGTTGGGGCCGGTCCATCCGGGACCCCCATCCCCAGCCAGTGCCAGAGCCGGTGCCCCCCAGACGGCCGAGCACTGATGGGGAAAGCAGCCCAAACACCCCCCCCCCCCCCCCCCCCCCCCCCCCGGACACCTCGGAAATCGGGTTGGAGAAGGACACTGACCGTCTGTCACACCCTCCTACACCCTCCACCATCTCAGAGACTCGGTTGGGCACATTACTGAAGAGGCTCCTGGGACACTATCTGGTGTGCACCATAAATCGCATCCGGTACAGCAGGTGGAGGTAGGAGCAGCCGAGGTCGGATGGCAGGTTGGACCCAGGAACCAGCTGCCATGCAGATGGGTCCCAGGCTCCTGGAACAACCAGTCCCAGCCACAGTGCAGGTGGGGATGATGGCCGCCTTCCAGCACCTGTAGACGCAGGTGGAGGAGTCCACCCACGTCCAGGAGCAGGGATTGGTGCTGGTCATGCGTGCCACCCAGGCCGACATTGCAAGGGTGGCGTCCGCGGTGGAGGTAATGGGGGCGAGGGTGTCAGACATGGTTCAGAGTGTCCAAGGCCGGGGACATTCTGTGCAGGCGGGAGCCGAGGCCCAGGACAGGGCTGCCCTCTCACAGGCAGCCGTGCCAGAGCCACCTGGACATCGCAGCGGCGCTGCTCAGCATGGCAGTCACAGCAGGCCATGGCTGAGAACGTTGGCGGCATTGCCCAGGCGCTAGACGGCGTGCTGCAGACACTGGGCAGTGGCCCAGTCCCAGAGGGAGATGGCGCAGTTACTGGCTGATGTGGCACAGACCCTCAGGCTGGCGGCACAGTCACAGCGTGATGTGGAGCAGACCCAGACAGAGATGGTCCACTCCCTGTGCTCCATGGCTGTGAGCTTGCAGACCCTGGTCCAGACCACAGCGGGCCTCCAGGACTGGCAGCGCCAGGTGGCAAGGTGGCCTCAGGGGTTGGTTCCGCTCGCACCCCCGTCCCATGGGCACTCCGAGGTAGGAGGGGCCAGCACCCGTGCCAGTGACCACCGCTGGGGAGGTGCCGGAACAGCGCAGCACCTCAGACTCCCCCCGCCCCCCCCGGTCCTGTCCCTGGGCGCATCTGGTGGGCAGCGGGCAGAACAGGGTGGCACCATGCCACCCGGGACACCCGAGCAGCGGCTGTGCCCAGGCCGCCCCAGGAGACGCACGCTAACGGGGACCCTTGTCGCAGGGCAGGAGTCACAGCAGGTCCCTCCTCAGGGCGGCCAGGGTGAGTTGGTACGCACCGGTAACCCTAACCCCCCCCAACCCTCCCCACCCCACCCCCCCACCGGGGGACGGTCGAACCCACACCCTGCCCCACATGCCAGCACCCATGCCCTTGCTGCAGGGCAGGAGTCACAGCAGGCCCCTCCGCTCCTGCTGTACTGTCTGGGGAACCACCTAGTCGCAGTGTTAGGGCCCGTAAGGCCAGAAAGTTAGACACAAGTTAAGTTGGCACCGGTGCAGGGCACAGTTGAGTTATAGGGGTTAGGGCACAGACTGTGTATATATTTCCACACAATAAACACCTGTTACCACTGTTAAAACCTGCCTTGGTGCCCTGTCCACTATGTGTGAGGGTGTGCAAGTCCGGGCTGGCCGGGGGCGGAAGGAGGAGGATTGTGGGAGAAGGGGGGGGGGGGGGGCGAACGGAGGTCCAGTGCAGTTCTTATTGGAGTACCGTGGTCGCCCCCCCCCCCCCCCAACCACTCTTCCTGGTGCCCTGACCGTCCCCAGCACCCCACCCCAGGGACTCAATGAGACTGTGTGATGGACTGGCCAGCTGTCATTGGGGATCACCCAGGTGGAAGCTGCTACTGTAGGCATGAGTCAGATGATGTGGAGCACCAGAGCTCCTCACAGAGCGGGTTGTCATCATCCTCCATCCTATGGACCAGACCGGCTGTCACTATCAACCCAGGGCCCCCAGCTTGTAGCATCGCAGATATGTATAATGAAGGGGTTTGCAAGCGAGCGTGGTGTGGGAGGTGAGGTGGTGTGGGTCAGGGAGGTGGTGTCCTGGCCAGCTGCCCCCCTCCACCCCCTCCCTCCTATTCGGTGAACCTGGAGACGATCAGAGCGCCCCGTGCACCTTTGCCCTGGCGATAACACTGTGCAGCCTCCCGTGCCTGCCCAGACCCCATGCCCACGTCCCCCTCCCCCGCGTCCTCCTCGTTGGACAAGGCCTGCCTTCCTCCTCATCCTCCTCCTCCAGCCCATCGCCCCTCTGCTGTGCAATGTTGTGGAGAGTGCAGCAGCCCGCCACGATGCGCGCGACCCTCCTAGCCTCGTGCTGGACAGTCCCTCCACAGCAGTCCAGGCACCAGAAGCCCATCTTCAGGATGCCAAAGCTCAATCACACTCCTGGGCGCTGCGTTCTAGCGGGTCTCCGCGTTGGTCTGTGGTCTCCGGATAGGTGGCATCAGCCTCAGCTGCAGCGGGTAGCCCCTGTCACCCAGGAGCCAACCCCTCAGCCGGGGGGTGGAGTGTCCCTCGAACATGTCGGGACTCACTGAGTGTGCCAGGATGAAGGAGAAATGCACACTGCCCGGGTACCGGGAACAGAGGTGCATGGTGCGCAGCAGATGTTCACAGACTACCTGGATTTTTACTGAGTGGTGCCGCTTCCTGTTTGTGAACAGCGGCCTGTTATCCATCGGTGCCCGTAGGGCGACATGCATCCCATTGATCGCCCCCTGGACCTGGGGCATCCTGGCATTGGCAATGAATCCTGCTGCCCGGGCATCCTGGTGGGCTCAGTCCACATAGAACTACATGTATTGAGGCGCCTGAGCAAACAGGGCCTCCGTGACAATGCGGATGCTCCTGTGCACCGAGGTCTGTGAGTTCCCGGACAGGTCCTGACTCGGCGACTGGAAGGACCCCACCTTGTAGAGGTTCAGGGCGACCGTCACCTTGACGGTCACTGGGAGCGGGTGGCCTCCCCCATTCCCCCGGGGTGCCAGGTGTGCCATCATCTGGCAGATGTGTCGCACTGTCTCTCTGCTCATCTGGAGTCTCCGAAAGTATGGCCGGTCCGGCAGCTCCTTGAATGACAGGCGCGTCCTTGGCACCTGCTCCTCCTCGCCCTGTTGGGCGGCCGGCCTTCCAGCCTCTGCGGCCACCTCCTGCCGCTCTGCAGCCGGTTCCTCTGCAGCCTAGTCCTCTGCAGCCCAGTCCTCTGCAGCCCGGTCCTCTGCAGCCCAGTCCTCCGCGGCCCGTTCCTCCGCAGCCCGGTCCTCCGCAGCCCGGTCCTCCGCAGCCCGGTCCTCTGCAGCCCAGTCCTCTACCGACCGTTCCTCCGCAGCCCCGTCCTCCGCAGCCCGTTCCTCCGCAGCCCGGTCCTCCGCAGCCCGGTCCTCTGCAGCCCATTCACAGCAGCCCAGTCCTCCGCAGCCCGGTCCTCCGCAGACCGGTACTCCGCAGCCCGTTCCTCCGCAGCCCGTTCCTCCGCAGCCCGGTCCTCTGCAGCCCAGTCCTCTACCGACCGTTCCTCCGCAGCCCCGTCCTCCGCAGCCCGTTCCTCCGCAGCCCGGTCCTCTGCAGCCCCGTCCTCCGCAGCCCGTTCCTCCGCAGCCCGTTCCTCTACCGACCGTTCCTCCGCAGCCCGTTCCTCCGCAGCCCGGTCCTCCGCGGCCCCCTCCTCCGCGGCCCCCTCCTCCGCAGCCTGTTCCTCTGCAGCCCGGCCCTCTGCAGCCCGTTCCTCTGCAGCCCGGTCCTCCGCAGCCCGGTCCTCCGCAGCCCGTTCCTCCGCAGCCCGGTCCTCCGCAGCCCGGTCCTCTGCAGCCCCGTCCTCCGCAGCCCGTTCCTCCGCAGCCCGGTCCTCCGCAGCCCGGTCCTCCGCAGCCCGGTCCTCCGCAGCCCGTTCCTCTGCAGCTCGGTCCTCCGCAGCCCGTTCCTCCGCAGCCCGGTCCTCCGCAGCCCGGTCCTCCGCGGCCCGGTCCTCTGCAGCCCGTTCCTCCGCAGCCCGGTCCTCTGCAGCCCGTTCCTCCGCAGCCCGGTCCTCCGCAGCCCGTTCATCCGCAGCCCGTTCCTCCGCAGCCCGGTCCTCCGCAGCCCGGTCCTCCGCAGCCCGGTCCTCCGCAGCCTGTTCCTCCGCAGCCCGGTCCTCCGCAGCCCGGTCCTCCGCAGCCCGTTCCTCCGCAGCCCGTTCATCCGCAGCCCGGTCCTCCGCAGCCTGTTCCTCTGCAGCCCGGCCCTCTGCAGCCCGTTCCTCCGCAGCCCGGTCCTCTACCGACCGTTCCTCTGCAGCCCGTTCCTCCGCAGCCTGTTCCTCTGCAGCCCGGTCCTCCGCAGCCCCGTCCTCCGCAGCCCGGTCCTCTGCAGCCCTTTCCTCTGCAGCCCGGTCCTCCGCAGCCCCGTCCTCTGCAGCCCCGTCCTCCGCAGCCTGTTCCTCTGCAGCCCGGTCCTCCGCAGCCCAGTCCTCCGCAGCCTGTTCCTCTGCAGCCCGGTCCTCCGCAGCCTGTTCCTCTGCAGCCTGTTCCTCTGCAGCCCGTTCCTCCGCAGCCCGGTCCTCCGCAGCCCATTCCTCTGCAGCCAGCTCCTCTGCAGCCCGGTCCTCCGCAGCCCGTTCATCCGCAGCCCGGTCCTCCGCAGCCTGTTCCTCTGCAGCCCGGTCCTCCGCAGCCCGTTCCTCCGCAGCCCGGTCCTCCGCAGCCCGGTCCTCCGCAGCCCGGTCCTCCGCAGCCCATTCCTCTGCAGCCAGCTCCTCTGCAGCCCGTTCCTCCGCAGCCCGTTCCTCCGCAGCCCGGTCCTCCGCAGCCTGTTCCTCCGCAGCCTGTTCCACTGCAGCCCGTTCCTCCGCAGCCCGGTCCTCCGCAGCCCCGTCCTCTGCAGCCCCGTCCTCCGCAGCCCGGTCCTCTGCAGCCCGGTCCTCTGCAGCCCGGTCCTCCGCAGCCCGGTCCTCTGCAGCCCGTTCATCCGCAGCCCGGTCCTCCGCAGCCTGTTCCTCTGCAGCCTGTTCCTCTGCAGTCCGTTCCTCCGCAGCCCGGTCCTCCGCAGCCCGGTCCTCCGCAGCCCATTCCTCTGCAGCCAGCTCCTCTGCAGCCCGTTCCTCCGCAGCCCGGTCCTCCGCAGCCCGGTCCTCTGCAGCCCCGTCCTCCGCAGCCCCGTCCTCTGCAGCCCGTTCCTCCGCAGCCCGGTCCTCTGCAGCCCAGTCCTCCGCAGCCCGGTCCTCTGCAGCCCGGTCCTCTGCAGCCTGTTCCTCTGCAGCCCAGTCCTCTACCGACCGTTCCTCCGCAGCCCGTTCCTCTGCAGCCCGTTCATCCGCAGCCCGGTCCTCTGCAGCCCGGTCCTCCACAGCCCGTTGCTCCGCAGCCCGTTCATCCGCAGCCCGTTCCTCCGCAGCCCGGTCCTCCGCGGCCGTTCCTCCGCAGCCCGGTCCTCCGCGGCCCGTTCCTCTGCAGCCTGTTCCTCTGCAGCCCGGTCCTCTACCGACCGGTCCTCTGCAGCCCGGTCCTCCGCAGCCCCGTCCTCTGCAGCCCGGTCCTCCGCAGCCCCGTCCTCTGCAGCCCGGTCCTCCGCAGCCCCGTCCTCTGCAGCCCGGTCCTCCGCAGCCCCGTCCTCTGCAGCCCGGTCCTCCGCAGCCCGTTCCTCTGCAGCCTGTTCCTCTGCAGCCCGGTCCTCTACCGACCGTTCCTCCGCAGCCCCGTCCTCTGCAGCCTGGTCCTCCGCAGCCCGGTCCTCCGCAGCCCCGTCCTCTGCAGCCCCGTCCTCTGCAGCCCCCTCCTCTGCAGCCCCGTCCTCCGCAGCCCGGTCCTCTGCAGCCCGGTCCTCTGCAGCCCGGTCCTCCGCAGCCCGGTCCTCCGCAGCCCGTTCCTCCGCAGCCCGTCCTCCGCAGCCCCGTCCTCTGCAGCCCCCTCCTCTGCAGCCCCGTCCTCCGCAGCCCGGTCCTCCGCAGCCTGTTCCTCCGCAGCCCGGTCCTCCGCAGCCCGGTCCTCCGCAGCCCGTTCCTCCGCAGCCCGTTCATCCGCAGCCCGGTCCTCCGCAGCCTGTTCCTCTGCAGCCCGGCCCTCTGCAGCCCGTTCCTCCGCAGCCCGGTCCTCTACCGACCGTTCCTCTGCAGCCCGTTCCTCCGCAGCCTGTTCCTCTGCAGCCCGGTCCTCCGCAGCCCCGTCCTCCGCAGCCCGGTCCTCTGCAGCCCTTTCCTCTGCAGCCCGGTCCTCTGCAGCCCCGTCCTCTGCAGCCCCGTCCTCCGCAGCCTGTTCCTCTGCAGCCCGGTCCTCCGCAGCCCAGTCCTCCGCAGCCTGTTCCTCTGCAGCCCGGTCCTCCGCAGCCTGTTCCTCTGCAGCCTGTTCCTCTGCAGCCCGTTCCTCCGCAGCCCGGTCCTCCGCAGCCCATTCCTCTGCAGCCAGCTCCTCTGCAGCCCAGTCCTCCGCAGCCCGTTCATCCGCAGCCCGGTCCTCCGCAGCCTGTTCCTCTGCAGCCCGGTCCTCCGCAGCCCGTTCCTCCGCAGCCCGGTCCTCCGCAGCCCGGTCCTCCGCAGCCCGGTCCTCCGCAGCCCGTTCCTCTGCAGCCTGTTCCTCTGCAGCCCGGTCCTCTACCGACCGTTCCTCCGCAGCCCCGTCCTCTGCAGCCTGGTCCTCCGCAGCCCGGTCCTCCGCAGCCCCGTCCTCTGCAGCCCCGTCCTCCGCAGCCCCGTCCTCTGCAGCCCCCTCCTCTGCAGCCCCGTCCTCCGCAGCCCGGTCCTCTGCAGCCCGGTCCTCTGCAGCCCGGTCCTCTGCAGCCTGTTCCTCTGCAGCCCAGTCCTCTACCGACCGTTCCTCCGCAGCCCGTTCCTCTGCAGCCCGTTCATCCGCAGCCCGGTCCTCCACAGCCCGTTGCTCCGCAGCCCGTTCATCCGCAGCCCGTTCCTCCGCAGCCCGGTCCTCCACGGCCGTTCCTCCGCAGCCCGGTCCTCCGCGGCCCGTTCCTCTGCAGCCTGTTCCTCTGCAGCCCGGTCCTCTACCGACCAGTCCTCTGCAGCCCGGTCCTCTGCAGCCCGGTCCTCCGCAGCCCGGTCCTCCTCAGCCCCGTCCTCTGCAGCCCGTTCCTCCGCAGCCCGGTCCTCCGCAGCCCGGTCCTCCGCAGCGCGGTCCTCCGCAGCCCTGTCCTCCGCAGCCCGGTCCTCCGCAGCCCCGTCCTCCGCAGCCCGGTCCTCCGCAGCCCGGTCCTCCGCAGCCTGTTCCTCTGCAGCCTGTTCCTCTGCAGCCCGGTCCTCCGCAGCCCGGTCCTCCGCAGCCCGTTCCTCCGCAGCCCGGTCCTCCGCAGCCCGGTCCTCTGCAGCCCGGTCCTCTGCAGCCCGGTCCTCCGCAGCCCGGTCCTCCGTAGCTCATTCCTCTGCAACCCGTTCCTCCGCAGCCCCGTCCTCTGCAGCCCCGTCCTCTGCAGCCTGTTCCTCTGCAGCCCGGTCCTCTGCAGCCCGGTCCTCTGCAGCCCGGTCCTCCGCAGCCCGGTCCTCCGTAGCTCATTCCTCTGCAGCCCGTTCAGTGCAGCCCGTTCCTCTGTGATGTGTTGGGTATGCTGGGTCTGCAAGGACTGCGTTTACCAAAGCAGTAACATAGACAGGCTACCAACAGTTGTAGAAGTACAACTCTATTTTATTTAACCATGAGCTGTTAAACATACTTGCACTGTGAGTTGACACTATGTTAGGTTGACTGGAGACCTGAGGCTAACCTGACCAGACTATACTGCTACCACATGGTAGATGTTTGTGTTGCTGCTCACGGGCTCTGGCTGTCTCAGAGGCTGCATCCCGAAAGAGCAGGAAAGCTAGTGCCCTCTGGCTTTATAGTGGCCATGTCCTGCCTGGTGATTGTCTGCTGTGTTCCTTGTGTTGATTGGTCGTTCAGTATGTCAGTCAGTGTCTGTCTATGCACCATCATATACTTGTGTCTATTTTATGACATCTCCCCCTTTTTGAAAAAAGTATGTGTACGTGGCAATAAATAGTGGGTATGTGAATGTGCCTGATTATGTGGAGAGTATGTGAGCATATTTACATGACTATATACAAAAATCCTAACATATTTACACGGGAAGGTGTCTAGTGCAGATAGAGTGTACGTAACAAAACACGGGATATAAATAACAGCATGTACAAACGAGCGAACGAAGAACCAGGGTAACGAAACAATCAGTTCATAAATTCAGTCAGTTCATCAATTCAGCCAGTCCATAAATTCAGTCTCTGTGTTGGGTGACAAATTCTGGTTGACCGCCTCAAGGGTGGGTCGGGGGCCGCCTGCTCTGGAATGGGCGGGGCTGTGTCAGTCGCAGAGGGTGGCAACAGAAGAGGTAGATCTGTGAGCTCTGTGACGGGCCTGTCCTGAGGGTGAGGCAGGGCGGCGAGCGTGGAAGCAGCCGCAGTGCCCGCCTATTACGGCGAAGAAAGGAACCATCCTGCATACGAACCAGAAACAACCTGGGGGCCCCTTGCTTGATGACCACAGCTGTGGCAGACCAGCCACCTTCAGGAAGCTGAACACAAACCTGGTCATCAGGGATGAGAGCCGGGAGATCCGTGGCGTGGGCATCATACACCGACTTGTGTTGTGTTGTGCAGCACCAGAAAGTTGTCCAGGTCCGGGATGTGTATTGCAGGCACCGTTGTCCGTAATGTGCGGTTCATTAACAATTGTGCCGGGGACAGTCCAGTGGACAAAGGAGTCGACCTGTAGGCTAATAGTGTGAGGTAAAAGTCGGAACCCGCATCAGCCGCTTTGCACAGGAGTCGTTTGACAATGTTGCAGATAGATTGTATGCAACAAAACACGGGATATAAATAACAGTATGTACAGACGAGCGAACGAATAACCAGGGTAACGAAACAATCAGTCATGAGTTTAGACAGTTCATAAATTCAGGAAGTTCATAAATTCAGTCTCTGTGGTGGGCGGCAAATTCTGGTTGACCGCCTCAAGGTTTGCCATTCGACTGGGGGTAGTGGGGACTTGAGGTGACGTGCATGAAATTATACCTCCAGGCAAATTTGGTGCATTCCTGACTGGCAAAACACGGGCCATTATCGGACATGACCGTGAGTGCAGTGACATGGTGAGCAAAAGTCTCCTTGCCGCATGGATGACCGCTGTCGGTGTGAGGTCATGCAGCCTAACTACCTCTGTGAGAAGTAATCCACAATGAGGACGTAGTCCCGGCCTAGTGAACGGAAAAGATCAATGCCAACCTTGGTCCAGGGGGACAACACCAGTTCATTTGGCTGCAAGGTCTCTTTTGGCTGAGCTGTCTGGAACCGTTGGCACGTTGGGCAATTTAGAACAGTGTTGGCAATGTCCTGGTTGATGCCAGGCCAGTACACTGCCTCACGGGCCCGCCGGCGGCACTTTTCCACCCCCAGGTGACCCTCATGGAGCTGCTCAAGGACGAGATCCCACATACTGTGCGGAATGACGATCCTGTCCAACTTCAACAGAATTCCATCTACCACTGCCAGATCATCATTAATGTTGTAGAATTGCGGGCATTGGCCCTTGAGCCATCCGTAAGATGGCGCATGACGCGTTGGAGCAAAGGATCCTTGGCTGTTTCAGAACGAATCTGGAATGGTCGTTCGTCTATGGCGGGCAAGTTAGATGCGCAGAACTCAACATGAGCATCAATTTGGCACACGAAGCCCAACGGCTCGCAGGGCGTAGTGACGGAACAGGAGAGTGCATCGGCCACGATGAGCTCCTTACCCGGGGTGTAGACCAGTTCGAAGTCATACCGCCTGAGTTTAAGGAGGATGTGTTGCAGGCGTGGCGTCATATCGTTGAGGTCCTTCTGTGTGATGTTGACCAGTGGCCTGTGGTCCGTTTCGACTGTAAATTTGGGGAGTCCATACACATAGTCATGGAATTTGACAATTCACGTGAGTTGACCCAGGCACTTTTTTTCGATTTGCGCATAGCGTGCTCGGTGGGCGGAATTGCATGCGATGCGTATGCGACTGGAGCCCATGAGGAGGAGTCGCGCATTGGAGGAGCACTGCTTCAATGCCGGACTGGCTCGTATCAGTGGAGATCTTCGTCTCCTTGGCAGGGTCGAAGAATGCCAATACCGGAGCCTTGGTCAGTTTCACCTGAGTTCACGCCACTCTTGCTCGTGAGCGGGGAGCCACTTGAATTCGGTGGTCTTCTTCACTAGATTGCGGAGAGCCGTGGTGTGAAATGCGAGGTTGGGGATAAACTTCCCCAGGAAGTTGACCATTCCCAGGAAGCGGAGGACCATGTTTTTGTCCTCCGGTGTCTTCATGGCATTGATTGCCGACACCTTGTCTGCATCCGGCTGCACACCAAACTGTGAAATGTGGTCGCCGAGGAATTTTGGGCGCGATTCTCCCAAACCGGGAGAAATCGTAAGGCTGGCGTCAAATCCGGGCGGGTTTGACGCCAGCCCCCACCTTCCCGACCGGGAACCGATTCTGGTCCCCGGTCGGGGCTAGCAGCCCGACGCCGTAAGCTCCGGCATCACGGGCTTAACGAATTTCGTTAAGCCCGCTTGCCCGAGTTAGCGCCGGCTGACGCGTCATATGACGTCAGCCGCGCATGCGCGGATTGGAAGACTCCAACCCACGCATGCGCGGATGACGTCATCGCGTATTTGCGCGAAACCCGCGCATGCGCGGGCCGGGATGCCCCTCAGCCGCCCCGCGAATGGATACTGCGGGGCGGCGGAAGGACAAATAGTGCGCGGGCATCGGGCCTGCTGCCCGCGATCGGTGGGCACCGATCGCCGGCCCATGGCACCCTTGGCACGGCCGTGGTACTGCCGTGCCAATCGGTGCCATGGTTATAAAATGCGAGTGTTTACGGCCGTTTTTACGAACGGCCAGACCAGGTGTGTTTGCCGTTCGTAAAAACAGCCGTAAAGGGCTGGGAACTCGGCCCATCTATCAGCTGAGAATCGCTGCCGGCCGTAAAAAAACGGCGGCAGCGATTTGTGTCGGGAGTTGGGCGTGTGGGGGGGGGGGGAAATAGTGGGAGGGCGTCGGAACAGCGTGGCCGTAAAATTTTACGAGCCACGCTATTCTCCGCACCGTCGGGAGTGCGGAGAATCTCGCCCTTTATCTCTGTTTGATCAAAGAGCATTTGGCTCTGTTGAGGCAGAGCCCATGCTCATGAACGTGTTGGAGGTGATCAATGTGTTCCTGCGGGGTGGTAGACCAGACAATGATTTCGTCTACATATACCTGCACCCCTTTGATGCCCTCCATTATTTGCTCCATTATTCGGTGGAACATCTCCGAGGCTGAGATGATGCCAAACGGCATCCGGTTGTAACAATACCGGCCAAATGGGCTGTTAAAGGTGCAGAGCTTCTGACTGGATGCGTCAAGTTGTATCTGCCAGAACCCCTTGGATGCGCCCAGCTTTGTGAAAAATTTGCCACGAGCCATCTCGCAGGTGAGTTCTTTGCGCTTTGGGATAGGGCAGTGTTCCCTCATGATGTTACAGTTCAGATCTTTGGGGTTGATGCAGATGCTTAGTTCTCCTGATGGTTTCTTAACACACACCATGGAGCTGAACTAGTCGGTGGGTTCCGTTACCTTAGAGATGATTCCCTGGTCCTGGAGGTCCTGCAGCTGCTGCTTGAGGCAGAGTGCATGAACCACAGGCATGGCATTTGGTTTTAAAAGAATTTTGTACGTGTATGGGAATGTGCCCATGCCCTCGAAGACACTGTGGTATCGAGTGATGATGTTCTTCAGTTGTATCTGAAAGTCGGCGTCCGGCGATGCTGATGCCTCAGTGGGTGACGGAGTGACCCTTTGGACGAGATTCAGGATCTTGCGCGTCTGAGCACCGAACAGGGAAGTTTTGATGGATCCTACAATCCCGAAGGGCAGGGTGGCCTTTAAGGAACGGTGCAATACCACAAGCTGGCATGAGCCGCTGGCAGCAATGCCATTGTAGTCGAGAAGCTGGCAGGCGGATGGAAGGATGGTTGGCTTAACGTGGCGGCTGTCCAGGTCAGACTGCGAAATGAGATTGGCTGAAACGCTGGTGTCCAGCCTGAATCCGATGCGAGATTTGTTGACCATGAGGGTGGCACACCACTCATCGTCCGGATCAATGCTCATCACTGAGAAGGGCTTGGCCTTTTTCTTTTGAAGCACCGTGTGCTTGGTGATGATGCCCACCCGGAATGGGGATTCGAGATCCTCGGTGTCAGGGTCTGGAACCATGTCGGAGTCGGAATCTGTGACCGGTTGATGTACAGTCCGGACATCCCTGCGCTGCTGGGAGCGACGGGAGGCAGGTGTTTGAGCAGACCTGCACAGGGCGCATGCGCGGTGCGGTCGTACGTAGTGCGCGCCTGCACAGTTCGGTCTTCGGCCTCACCGTCCCCCCGGTCGTTGCGTGCATGCGCGGGAGCCAGGAAAGAGCGCACAGAATGGCTGCCCTCATCCAGGCTCAGGCCCTGGAGCTGTTTTACGGCCTGCACCCGCTCCGCATCGTGGGGGCCTTGCTACGCCGTCTCTGCCGCTTGAATGTGCGAGTATCGGTTAGTGGCGTGCTCATGCAGGACGCAGGTTTTGATGGCTATGGCGAGGGTGAACGGGAAAACTAGTGCCCTCTGGCTTTAAAGTGGCTGTGTCCTGCCTGGTGATTGGCTGCTGTGTTCTGTGTGTTGATTGGTCGTTCAGTATGTCAGTCAGTGTCTGTCTATGCACTGGTCCTCCGCAGCCTGGTCCTCCGCAGCCTGGTCCTCCGCAGCCTATTCCTCTGCAGCCCGGTCCTCTGTAGCCCGTACCTCTGCAACCCGGTTCTCTGCAGCCCTGTCCTCTGCAGCCCGTTGCTCTGCAACCCCGTCCTCTGCAGCCCGTTCCTCTGCAGCCCCGTCCTCTGCAGCCCTTTCCTCTGCAGCCTGTTCCTCACAGCCCCCTCCTCTGCAGCCCCCTCCTCTGCAGCCCGGTCCTCTGCAGCGCGTTCCTCGCAGCCCGTTTCCCTGCTGCCCGGTACTCTGCTTCGGCCTCCTCTCCGAGCGGCCCCTGCTCACACGGCCGTAAGGCATCTCGCAGAGCTGCGACCATCACCACGGCAGCCAGCATTGCTGGTTGAACGTCAAACACCATTGTCTGCAGGGGGTGAAAGGCCAACGTGTTAGCATGGCCCATACTCCCATGCCCAGCCAGGCTCAATGGGCTGCACAGTAGCCCGGTTGGTACTGCGGCCCCACCCACTCATGTCGCTCCCCCATATGGCCGGTGTCACTGTGTTGAACCAGGGGCCGAGGTGGGTCGTCAGTGGGTGCGCAGCAAAGTGGCTAACGGAATGGCAGTCGGTGCCTGGGCACCGCCTCAGTCCTGTGGGGGGTGGCACCCCAGCTGCTCGCCCTGTTCTCCCCTCCCCCGGCAGGGCCACCCCCCCCCCCCCCCCCCCCCCCCAACTTGCAGAGTCGATGTCCGTGCCGGCAGCCTGCAGTCACTCCACGCCATCTCCCGCCTGCAGGAGCATAAACGGCCGCCACGCACATGCGAAGGCACAGTAGCGGCCGCCACGCGCATACGCCAGCGTGGAAACGATCGCCATGCGCATGTGTCGGTGCAGAAATGGCCACCACACAAATACGCCATCACGGAAACGGCCACCATGGGCATGCACGGACCCACGCCGGCAGTGCAGGGCCGCGTTTCGGTGCCGGAGCTGCGTGAAACACTCCAGCTTTTACTGGAGAATCCCGGCCAGGGTGTCAGACCCACTAATAATATGCCCACTGTACTTTAGCCCCACGTGGCGAGCGATGCATTTACACCATTTCCGGGTGCTGGAGCATCCCGATTCGGTGTCAAACCGGCGCCTCTCATGATTTTGGCATCGGAAGCTTTTCTCCGCCTAATCGCGTTTCGCAATTTATCGTCGGCAAGCTGAGAATCCTGCCCTTAGTCTCAGAAATGGACAATCCTGCCCTTGTTGCCTCAGTCACAGGTTCCTATCCCAATCCACATCCCATATCCCAACCTCCAGATCCCCAGTGCCTGAACCGCAGCATTCCCTATCCATGATACCTGATCCCGAGGCCAGAACCCTAGTCACAGATTCCCAGTCTCTGACACCAGTCCCCTCTATATGCTACATCCTCTCTGTCATAATATCCACTCATGTATATAATGGTGTGCAGACAGGCAGTGATTGGCACACAGGATGACCAGTAAGCACACAGCACAGTGCAGCCAATCACCAGACAGGACACTACCACTATAAAGCAAACAGCCATCCGGTAACATGGAAAACATCCGCCCTCCTCCGCAACTCCGCACCTCCGGCAACCTCGGTGCAAATTGGAAGATCTTCAAACAAGAGTTCCTCCTATATATCGAAGCCACCGACCTCGAGGCCGCATCGGATGCCAGGAAGATCGCACTATTCCTCTCCAGAGCCGGGGACCACACAAAATTTAAAACAGTCCTGCTGAAGTTGGACAGCCACTGCGACATTGAGGTGAATGAGAGCTTTGAACGGTATGTTTTCCAGCAGAGGCTTCAGGGTAAGGATGAACTTTTCCAATCCTTTTTGACCCATCTCCGCATCCTCGCACAGTCATGCAACTATGACTCGACAGCTGATTCCATGATCCGGGATCAGATCGTTTTTGGGGTCCACTCCGATTCCCATCGCCAGCAGCTCCTGAAAGTCAAGCAGCTCACCCTCACCATCGAGACGTGCATCGTCCATGAACATGCTAACATTCGGTACTCCCACATCAGGGTGGCAGAGAATGCAAAGCTAGCCTCCCACGAGGCGGAACGGGTTGTTATGGGAGCGGAGTTTTCAGAACCCCAAAATGTATCATGGAGTCCAACCAACCTCTCCCTTTAATGTATTGTTGCTTTTGAAGCACACGGCTTGGTCTCCAGGTGTGTAATTACAATTATGGACACAGGGGTTTTTAAACACAAAACAATGTTTATTCCATGAATTCAACTTAACCTTTTTAAATAAACATTGGATCCCTTAACACCCCTTACTTCAAAGATAACCCCGAAAATAATACAACACTAAATAGTCCCTCAAAATGTTCCTTCAAACCTCCAGAAGACTTAACACCTTTAAACAGAAACACATCAGGTTAAAGACATTACGACTATCAGTTTAAATCACCCAAATGATTCAGAGATAGTCTTTCATGGCAGAGATAGAACATGGAACATAGAACATAGAACGATACAGCGCAGTACAGGCCCTTCGGCCCACGATGTTGCACCGACATGGGAAGTCAAAAACTAAAGGCCATCTAACCTACACTATGCCCTTATCATCCATATGCTTATCCAATAAACTTTTAAATGCCCTCAATGTTGGCGAGTTCACTACTGTTGCAGGTAGGGCATTCCACGGCCTCACCACTCTTTGCGTAAAAACCCTACCTCTGACCTCTTTCCTATATCTATTACCCCTCAATTTAAGGCTATGTCCCCTCGTGCTAGCCACCTCCATCCGCGGGAGAAGGCTCTCACTGTCCACCCTGTCTAACCCTCTGATCATTTTGTATGCCTCTATTAAGTCACCTCTTAACCTTCTTCTCTCTAACGAAAACAACCTCAAGTCCATCAGCCTTTCCTCATAAGATTTTCCCTCCATACCAGGCAACATCCTGGTAAATCTCCTCTGCACCCGTTCCAAAGCTTCCACGTCCTTCCTATAATGAGGCGACCAGAACTGTACGCAATACTCCAAATGCGGCCGTACCAGAGTTTTGTACAGCTGCAACATGACCTCATGGCTCCGGAACTCAATCCCTCTACCAATAAAGGCCAACACACCATAGGCC
The DNA here is from genome assembly GCF_902713615.1 of Scyliorhinus canicula. NCBI lineage: Eukaryota > Metazoa > Chordata > Chondrichthyes > Carcharhiniformes > Scyliorhinidae > Scyliorhinus > Scyliorhinus canicula. The sequence continues at coordinate 52,251,051 of NC_052158.1, read as the reverse complement.
TTCTTCACAACCCTATCAACCTGGTTGGCAACTTTCAGGGATCTATGTACATGGACACCGAGATCCCTCTGCTCATCCACACTACCAAGAATTTTACCATTAGCCTAATATTCCGCATTCCTGTTATTCTTTCCAAAGTGAATCACCTCACACTTCTCTACATTAAACTCCATTTGCCACCTCTCAGCCCAGCTCTGCAGCTTATCTATGTCCCTCTGTAACCTGCAACATCCTTCCACACTGCCAACAACTCCACCGACTTTAGTGTCGTCTGCAAATTTACTCACCCAACCTTCTGTGCCCTCCTCTAGGTCATTTATAAAAATGACAAACAGCAACGGCCCCAGAACAGATCCTTGTGGTACGCCACTCGTAACTGAACTCCATTCTGAACATTTCCCATCAACCACCACCCTCTGTCTTCTTTCAACTAGCCAATTTCTGATCCACATCTCTAAATCACCCTCAATCCCCAGCCTCCGTATTTTCTGCAATAGCCGACCGTGGGGAACCTTATCAAACGCTTTACTGAAATCCATTACACCACATCAACTGCTCTACCCTCGTCTACCTGTTCAGTCACCTTCTCAAAGAACTTGATAAGGTTTGTGAGGCATGACCTACCCTTCACAAAACCATGCTGACTATCCCTAATCATATTATTCCTATCTAGATGATTATAAATCGTATCTCTTATAATCCTCTCAAAGACTTTACCCACAACAGACGTGAGGCTCACCGGCCTATAGTTACTGGGGTTATCTCTACTCCCCTTCTTGAACAAAGGGACCACATTTGCTATCCTCCAGTCCTCTGGCACTATTCCTGTAGCCAATGATGACATAAAAATCAAAGCCAAAGGCTCAGCAATCTCTTCCCTGGCTTCCCAGAGAATCCTAGGATAAATCCCATCAGGCCCCGGGGACTTATCTATTTTCACCTTGTTCAGAATTGCCAACACTTCTTCCCTACGCACCTCAATGCCATCTATTCTAATAGCCTGGGTCTCAGCATTCTCCTCCACAACATTATCTTTTTCCTGAGTGAATACTGACAAAAAGTATTCATTTAGTATCTCGCTTATCTCCTCAGCCTCCACACACAACTTCCCACGACTGTCCTTGACTGGCCCTACTCTTACCCTAGTCATTCTTTTATTCCTGACATACCTATAGAAAGCTTTTGGGTTTTCCTTGATCCTACCTGCCAAAGACTTCTCATGTCCCCTCCTTGCTCGTCTCAGCTCTCTCTTTAGATCCTTCCTCGCTTCCTTGTAACTATCAAGCGCCCCAACTGAAACCTCATGCCTCATCTTCACATAGGCCTCCTTCTTCCTCTTAACAAGAGATTCCACTTCTTTGGTAAACCACGGTTCCCTCACTCGACCCCTTCCTCCCTGCCTGACTGGTACGTACTTATCAAGAACATGCAATAGCTGTTCCTTGAACAAGCTCCACATATCCAGTGTGCCCAACCCTAGCAGCCTACTTCTCCAACCTACACATCCTAAGTCATGTCTAATGGCATCATAAATGCCCTTCCCCCAGCTATAACTCTTGCCCTGCGGAGTATACTTATCCCTTTCCATCACTAACGTAAAGGTCACCGAATTGTGGTCACTGTTTCGAAAGTCCTCACCTACCTCCAGATCTAACACCTGGCCTTGTTCATTACCCAAAACCAAATCCAATGTGGCCTCGCCTCTTGTTGGCCTGTCAACATATTGTGTCAGGAAACCCTCCTGCACACATTGTACAAAGAACGACCCATCTAATGTACTCGAACTATATCTTTTCCAGTCAATATTTGGAAAGTTAAAGTCTCCCATAACAACTACCCTGTTACTTTCGCTCTTTTCCAGAATCATTTTCGCCATCCTTTCCTCTACATCCCTAGAATTATTAGGTGGCCTATAGAAAACTCCCAACAGGGTGACCTCTCCTTTCCTGTTTCTAACCTCAGCCCATACTACCTCGGAAGAAGAGTCCCCATCTAGCATCCTTTCCGCCACCGTAATACTGTCCTTGACTAGCAGCGCCACACCTCCCCCTCTTTTGCCCCCTTCTCTGAGCTTACTAAAACACCTAAACCCCGGAACCTGCAACAACCATTCCTGTCCCTGCTCTATCCATGTCTCTGAAATGGCCACAACACCGAAGTCCCAGGTACCAACCCATGCTGCCAGTACCCCTACCTTATTTCGTATACTCCTGGCATTGAAGTAGACACACTTCAAACCACCTACCTGAACACTGGCACCCTCCTGCGAAGTCAAATCTGTGCTCCTGACCTCTATACTCTCAATCTCCCGTACCCCAAAACTACAATCCAGGTTCCCATGCCCCTGCTGAATTAGTTTAATCCCCCCCAAAGAGCACTAACAAATCTCCCCCCCAGGATATTGGTGCCCCTCAGGTTCAGATGTACACCATCCTGTCTATAGAGGTCCCACCTTCCCCAGAAAGAGCTCCAGTTATCCAGAAATCTGAATCCCTCCCGCCTGCACCATCCCTGTAGCCACGTGTTTAATTGTTCTCTCTCCCTATTCCTCATCTCACTATCACGTGGCACGGGCAACAACCCAGAGATAACAACTCTGTTTGTTCTCGCTCTGAGCTTCCATCCTAGCTCCCTAAAGGCCTGCCTGACATCCTTGTCCCCTTTCCTACCTATGTCGTTAGTGCCAATGTGGACTATGACTTGGGGCTGCTCCCCCTCCCCCTTAAGGACCCGGAAAACACGATCCGAGACATCACGTATGTTTGCACCTGGGAGGCAACATACCAAACGTGAGTCTCTCTCGCTCCCACAAAATCTCCTATCTGTGCCCCTGACTATTGAGTCCCCAATTACTAATGTTCTACTCCTTTCCCCCCTTCCCTTCTGAGCAACAGGGACAGACTCCGTGCCAGAGGCCCGTACCCCATGGCTTACCCCTGGTAAGTCGTCCCCCCCACAAGTATCCAAAACGGTATACTTGTTACTTAGGGGAACGACCGCAGGGGGTCCCTGCACTGACTGCTTCTCCCAGTCCCTCTTACAGTTACCCATCTATCTCCAGTCTTTGGCGTAACTACTTCCCTGAAGCTCCTATCTATGACCCCCTCTGCCTCCCGAATGATCCGAAGTTCATCCAGCTCAAGCTCCAGGTCCCTAACGGTTTTTGAGGAGCTGGAGTTGGGTGCACTTCCCACAGATGAAATCAGCAGGGACACTGACGGCGTCCCTCACCTCAAACATTCTGCAGGAGGAGCATTGTATTGCCTTCCCTGACATCACCTCTAGATTTAAAATAAAAACAAGAAAAAGAAAAAGAAAAAGAAAGGAAGAGTTTACCTGATATTCCCTCAAACCCTGCTCCCGCTGAAAGGTAAGCAAATTTAAAGGCACTCAGTCACCTTCACGACAAGCCCCTGCTCCCGCTTCCCAACCACCGCGGTTTTTGTTTTTGGTTAGAGGAGGAGGTAGGGTGGGAAACACTGAGGAAGTGTTTTGGGTTTAACTGTCACTTGACAACAGCCCCTCCACAAACCACTTTCAAATTAGGCTGACCGCACTGCACGTATGCAAATTTACCCAGAACAGCGGATCAGTAGCTCTGCTCTGCTGCCCTCTGCTGGATGCTTGCTTTCACTCAAACTCCTTGGGTCTCCTTCGCAGATCATGGCAAACACAGACACACCCAAGCTCTTTTCCTCAAAACTGGGTTTCTCCTTTCAAACAGCTCACAGCAAACCAGCCAGGCACTTTTCAGCTGCTCTCTCTCAAAACTGAAACTAAAACACTGCAAAATGGCTGAGCCAAAAACCCAGTTCCACCCACACTCTGACATCACTTCAGTAATATGAGCTGCTCCATTCCTTAAAGGTACATTGCTTAAACATACATTTCTTAAAGGTACTCTCACAGACAGGGTATCGCACAAATGCAGGGCCTAAGCATTGACGAGGGTGGCCATTTTGTGCACTTTACCCAGCCCCTGCGCATGCGCGCCACGACTGAGGGGACGGCGAGACCGACGACCAGACTGCGCACGTGCGTACGCCGTTCGACAGCACTACGCGTACGCGATAGTGCACGGAACGCGCTGACGTTGGCGTCATGACATATCCGAATTGTAGCTCCGCCCATTTAAAGCGGCAATGTCTGGCAAAAGCTCGACGGTGTCTACAGTATGGCAAGCTTGGCCACTACCCAGCCCTTTGCAGATCTGCTCCACTGCCCAGCAGCCAGCGATCCCAGCCACGGCACAGAAGTGTTCATTCAATACAGCAAGGCATTCCAGATTCTGATCCCGACAGCCCAACAGATCCTGATGCTGAGTGCTTCAAATCCCCATACCGGGTGGGCATCATTACGAAGCATGCGCTGCCTCTCTCCAAGATAGTGAAGCACCTCCCGATCCTCAGCGTGGATCCCGACGACGAGTGGTGTGCTGTCCTCACAGTTAACAAGGCTCGCATCCGGTTCAAACAGGATACAGGTACATCGGCAAACCTCATCTCGAAATCCGATCACGACACCATCCGCGTCAGACCAAGTATTCTTCCACTGGCCTGCCAGCTTCTTGACGACAATGGCAATGCCATAGCTGCCAGTGGCTCGTGCCAACTAGGAGTGTCCAATAAGTCGATTAAAGCGACGCTGCGGATTGAGATCGTCGGATCTGACAGAGCATCCCTGCTCGGTGCTCGGGCAGAAATTTCAGCCAGCTCAACCCAAAGAACCTGCAGCAACATGAGATAGTGACCTCCCCATGGTCCAAAGTCGGTGTCGACCTTTTCCGTGCCAAGGGGCGTGACTATGTCCTCCTGGTCGACTACATAGAACATTAGCCCTCGATGTTGCGCCGACCTGTGAAACCCTTCTAAAGCCCATCTACACTATTCCCTTATCGTCCATATGCCTATCCAATGACCATTTGAATGCGTTTAGTGTTGGCGAGTCCACTACTGTTGCAGGCAGGGCATTCCACACCCTTACTACACTCTGAGTAAAGAATCTACCTCTGACATCTGTCCTATATCTATCTCCCCTCAATTTAAAGCTATGTACCTTTGTGCTGGACATCACCATCCAAGGAAAAAGGCTCTCACTGTCCACCCTATCTATTCCTCTGATCATCTTGTATGCCTCAATTAAGTCACCTCTTAATCTTCTTCTCTCTAACGAAAACAGCCTCAAGTCCTTCAGCCTTTCCTCGTAAGACCTTCCCTCCAAACCAGGCAACATTCTTGTAAATCTCCTCCGTATCCTTTCCAAAGCTTCCACATCCTTCCTATAATGCGGCGACCAGAACTGCACGCAATACTCCAAATGCGGCCGCACCAGAGTTTTGTACAGCTGGAACATGACCTCATGGTTCTGAAACTCAATTCCTCTACCAATAAAAGCTAACACACCGTACGCCTTCTTAACAACTACCAAGAATCTTACCATTAGCCCAGTACTCTGTCTTCCTGTTATTCCTTCCAAAATGAATCACCTCACACTTTTCTGCATTAAACTCCATTTTGCACCTGTCAGCCCAGCTTTGCAGCTTATCTATGTCCCTCTGTAACTTGTAACATCCTTCTGCACTGTCCACAACTCCACCGACTTTAGTGTCATCTGAAAATTTGACAAACAACAGCGGCCCCAAAACAGATCCTTGCGGTACACCACTAGTAACTGGACACCAGTCTGAACATTTCCCATCAACCACCACCCTTTGTCTTCTATCAGCTAGCCAATTCCCGTACCAGCCTCCCCGGACAGGCGCCGGAATGTGGCGACTAGGGGCTTTTCACAGTAACTTCATTGAAGCCTACTCGTGACAATAAGCGATTTTCATTTTCATTTTCATTTCTGATCCAAACTGCTAAATCACCCTGAATCCCATGCCTCCATATTTTCTGCAATAGCCTACCATGGGGAACCTTATCAAACGCTTTACTGAAATCCACATCAACTGCTTTACCCTCATCCACCTGTTTGGTCACCTTCTCGAAGAACTCAGTAAGGTTTGTGAGGCACGACCTACCCTTCACAAAATCATGTTGACTATCTCTAATCAAATTATTCCTTTCCAGATGATTATACATCCTATCTCTTATAAACCTTTCCAAGACTTCTCCAGTTACCCAGAATTGGTGAAACTGTCCGACCTCACGTCGAAGGCAGTGATCAAAGCCTGAAAAGAAACGTTCACCTGGCACGGGATACCGCTCATGGTGATGAGTGACAACGATCCCTATTTTTACAGCCAGGAATGGTCTGATTTTGCACGGTCCTACAACTTCCGTCACGTAACCTCCAGTCCCCACTACCCGCAGTCAAACGGGAAGGCCGAAAAAGAGGTCCATATTGTTAAAAGATTGCTATGCAAGGCTGCAGACTCAGGCTCTGACTTCAACCTGCCCCTGCTGGCATATAGGGCAGCCCCGCTGTCCACTGGGTTATCTCCAGCGCAGATGCTCATGAATCGAACCCTGAGGATAACGGTTCCAGCCATCCATGTTCCAGACAGAACAGAGCAGCCAATCACCAGTCAGGACACTACCACTATAAAGCCAGAGGGTACTAGGTTTCCCGCTCTCTCTGGACCCAGCCACTGAGACAGTCAGAGTCCACGAGCTAGCCAGTGCAAATACCATGCGGTAGCTAGTAAGTCTGGTCAGGCTAGTACTAGGTCTCCAGTCAAGTCAGTACAGTGCCAACCCACAGTTGAACATGTATATTAGTTAAGATGTTAAATAAAGGTACTGGATCCCCCATTGGATCGATCCAAGTCCCGGACGGGTAGGAGGCCGGCGGCGGCTAAGGTGTTGAGGGGATTTATGGACCAGATGGGGGGGGGGTGGACCCCTGGAGGTTTGCGAGGCCAAGGGCCAGGGAGTACTCTTTCTTCTCCCACGTACATAAGGCCTACTCGAGGATTGATTTTTTTTTGTCCTGAGCAGGGGGTTGGTTTCGAGGGTGGAGGATGTTGAATACTCTGCCATTGCCATTTCAGATCATGCCCCGCACTGGGTGGACCTCAGGCTGGGGAAGAGAGGGACCAACGTCCGCTCTGGCGCTTGGAGGTGGGGCTGCTGGCAGATGAGGAGGTGGTCGGGAGGGTCCGGGGGTGTATCGAGAGGTACCTTGAGGCCAATGACAACGGGGAGGTCCGAGTGGGGACGGTCTGGGAGGCATTGAAGGCGGTGATGAGGGGGGAATTGATCTCCATCCGAACCCATAGGGAGAGGGGGGAGCAGAGGGAGAGGGAGAGACTGATAGGGGAGATGGTGCGGGCGGATAGGAGATATGCGGAGGCTCCAGAGGAGGGATTGCTGGGGGAGAGGCGTAGATTTGACCTACTGACAACCAGAAAGGCGGAAGCTCAGTGGAGGAAAGCACAGGGAGCGGTGTATGAGTATGGGGAGAAGGCGAGCAGGATGCTGGCACACCAGCTCCAAAAGCAGGACGCAGCCAGGGAGATTGGGGGAGTGACGGATAAGGCTGGGAAGGTGGTGCGGAGGGGAGTAGATGTTAATGGGGGTCTTCAGAGACTTCTATGGGGAACTGTACCAGTCAGAACCCCCGGTGGAGGGGGGTGGAATGGGGCGCTTCTTGGACAAGCTGCGATTCCCGAGGGTGGAGGAGGAGCAGGTGGAGGGACTAGGGGCACCGATCGAGTTGGAGGAGGTTGTCAAAGGGATAGGGAGCATGCAGTCGGGGAAGGCGCCGGGGCCGGACAGGTTTCCGGCGGAATTTTATAAAAGGTGTTTGGACCTGTTGGGCCCCCTGTTGGTCCGGACCTTTAATGAGGCAAGGGATGGGGGGCTTTGCCCCCAACTATGTCACGAGCGCTGATTTTGTTGATCCTGAAGCGGGACAAGGACCCTCTGCAGTGTGGATCATATAGGCCGATTTCGCTGCTGAACGCCGACGCTAAGCTGCTGGCAAAGATCCTGGCCACTAGAATAGAGGAGTGTGTGCCGGGGGTCATTCATGAGGACCAGACGGGGTTTGTGAAGGGAAGGCAGTTGAATGCGAACGTGCGAAGACTCCTCAATGTCATTATGATGCCGGCCATGGAAGGGGAGGCGGAGATAGTGGCGGCATTGGATGCGGAGAAGGCCTTCGATAGGGTTGAGTGGGAGTATTTGTGGGAGGTGCTGGAGAGGTTAGGGTTTGGGGAGGGGTTTATCCGGTGGGTGAGGCTGCTCTACGAGGCCCCAATGGCGAGTGTAGCCACAAAGAGGGGGTCGGAGTACTTTCGGCTCTACCGGGGGACGAGACAGGGGTGCCCCCTGTCCCCCTTGCTCTTCGCGTTGGCGATTGAGCCCCTGGCCATGGCATTGAGGGAGTCAGGGAACTGGAGGGGCCTGGTGCGGGGTGGGGAGGAGCATCGAGTGTCGCTGTACGCGGACGACCTGCTGCTGTATGTGGCGGACCCGGTGGGGGGGATGCCGGAGGTGATGAGGATTCTTAGTGAATTCGGGGGTTTCTCTGGGTATAAATTGAACCTGGGCAAGAGTGAGTTGTTTGTGGTGCATCCGGGGGATCAAGAGGAGGGGATTGGTAGGCTCTCACTGAAGCAGGCAGGGAAGAGCTTCAGGTACCTAGGGGTCCAGGTGGCTGGGAGCTGGGGGGGCCCTGCACAAGCTCAACCTCACAAGGTTGGTGGAGCAGATGGAGGAGGAGTTTAAGAGGTGGGATATGTTACCGCTGTCACTGGCGGGGAGGGTGCAGTCCGTTAAGATGACGGTGCTCCCGAGGTTTTTGTTCCTGTTCCAGTGCCTCCCCATCCTTATCCCGAAGGCCTTTGTTAGGAGGGTCAACAGGGGTATTACGGGATTTGTGTGGGCGCATGGGACTCTGAGGGTGAGAAGGGTGTTACTGGAACAGGGCAGGGATAGGGGGGGGAGGGACTGGCATTGCCCAACCTCTGTGGGTACTATTGGGCTGCCAACGCAGCGATGGTGCGTAAGTAGGTAATGGACGGGGAAGGGACAGCATGGAAGAGGATGGAGGCGGTGTCTTGTGATGGCACGAGCTTGGAGGCGCTGGTAACGGCGCCGTTACCGCTCCCTCCAATGAGGTATACGAGTCCGGTGGTGGCGGCTACCCTCAAAATTTGGGGGCAATGGAGACGACATAGGGGAGAAGTGGGGGGCTCGATGGAGGCCCCGATACGGGGGAACCATCGGTTTGTCCCAGGGAGCATTGATGGCGGATTTATGGGCTGGCACCGGGCAGGGGTTAGGAGGTTGAGGGACCTGTTTGTGGAGGGGAGGTTCGCGAGCTTGGGGGAGTTACAGGGGAAGTTTGGGCTCCCCCTGGGGAACATGTTCAGGTACATCCAGGTGAGGGCGTTTGCCAGGCAGCAGGTGGAGGGGTTCCCCTTGCTGCCCCCACAAGGGGTGCGGGATCGGTTGCTCTCGGGGGTGTGGGTTGGAGGAGGGAGGGTTTCGGACATATACCGGGTAATGCAGGTAGATGAGGCCTCGGTGGAGGAACTGAAGGGTAAATGGGAAGAGGAGCTGGGTGAGGAGATTGAGGAGGGGACGTGGGCGGTGCCCTGGAGAGAGTGAATTCCTCCTCTTCCTGTGCGAGGCTTAGCCTCATACAGTTCAAGGTGCCTGGGACGAGGATGAGTAGGTTTTTCAGGGGCGAGGACAGATGTGCTAGGTGCTTGGGGAGCCCAGCGAACCACGTCCTTATGTTTTGGGCGTGTCCAGCGCTGGGGGAGTTTTGGAAGGGGGTAGCAAGGACGGTGCCGAGGGTGGTGGGATCCAGGGTCAAGCCAGGCTGGGGACTCGCAATTTTTGGGGTGGCAGTGGAGCCGGGAGTGCAGGAGGCAATAGAGGCCGGTGTTCTGGCCTTTGCGTCCCTAGTAGCCCGGCAGAGGATCTTGCTCCAATGGAAGGATGCGAGGCCCCCAAGCGTGGAGGCCTGGATTAATCATATGGCGGGGTTCATTAAATTGGAGAAGGTGAAATTTGCCCTGAGGGGATCAGTACAAGGGTTTTTCAGGCGGTGGCAGCCTTTCCTGGACTTCCTGGCGGAACAGTAGGGAAATAGGCCGGCAGCAGCAGCAACCCGGGGGGATGGGGGGGGGAGGGAGGGAGGGAGGGGGTGGGTTGGATCGGTGGGAGGGAGAACTGTGTACATGGGTTTGTGGGATGTGCCGGGTGTTATCGCTTTCCCTTTTGTTGTTTGGGTTTTTTTTCTCTTTTGTTTGTAGTTGCTTTTGGAGTTGGGTGGGTATTGTTCTTGGGGTGTTCTTGGGGTGTTACTGTTTTGTTAATAGAGTTGAGATGTTTATATTTTGTAAAAATTTCAATAAAAATTATTTTTTTTTTAAAAAAGATGTTAAATAAAAGGTGTTGCATCTTATCAAGTGTTTGGAGGTGTTTCTCTCACTACACTGCATCGAGTGCAGTCCACGTCGACCCAGCCTGCCTAACACATCATACAGTACGTACAGAGAACATTGACAAATGGGTACATCGACAAACAGTGATTGGTTACAGTGTGGAACAATGGGGCCAAACAAAGCAAATAGCATAGGGCGCCGTGAATCGCATTCTTACAGGGAACAGATCAGTCTGAGGGGGAGTCGTTGAGGAGTCTTGTATGCCTTGGATGTCCGGTCTAGAGGTTTGTAGGATCCTCAGATCTGCAAGAAAACATAGAAGAACATTGTTAGTAATGATATAAGAAGAGGAAAATAGTTTTTGTAGGTCAGAACGCTGATAGGAGATAAACGTAAAGGGACAGGGGGAGAGAGCCCGCAGAGAGTCACCATGCTCCGGCGCCATCTTGGATTAGAGTTATTAGGTGGGCGAAGCAGACCAAGACGTGCACCTGGGAGGGGATTGAGCTGCTGATTTATTAGGAACTGGAAGCGGAGTTGGCCAAGCGGAAGGCCGGCTATACCGGATCAAGGATCTCTACAAAAAGGGGGTGAGGTTTGGGGTTCTGAACCCACGCACCAGAAGCAAGAGTTTTATTTTGACTGATCAGAGGAGGCGAAGGACATTATGAGAGGCTGTGGACTGGGAGGAGTGTGAGGACATTGAACTTTGGAGAGGAGTTTTGAGTAAAATGTGGGCACACAGGGTGGGTGTGTTGGTAAAGGACAGGGGAACCGGTGATGGTGAGTGTGCCTTTTGTTTTTTCTTGTATGTCTGTTGTTTGGAGGGATGGGGTCAGGGGTGAATTGGGGGGCTGAGGGGTAGTTAGACACCCTGGACAGGGGCCACCATGCTAGCTGGTTGGGCTAGTTTGAAGTGTTGGGCAGTGTAGACTTGTGAAGCTAACATATGCCACCAACACTGAAGAAGGTTCAACTCTATTTTATTAACTACTTACAAAATGATAGACATATGATAACTGTGGGTTGAAACGATGCTAGTTTAACCTGTGCCTGTCTGAACCAGTTGAATCTCTCAGCACGTGGTGTGAGTCTGTACTAAACTTGATGAGCTCTTGTGCTTCTGAGAGGCAGCATCCAGAATGAACGGGAAACGTGATGCCCTCTGCCACTTGTTCTAACTGGTGATTGGCTGCGGTGTTTGTGCATGTTGATTGGTCCTAGTGTATGTCCATCAGTATGTGTCTGCACCATGATATACTGGTGTATATAGTGACATCCCCCCTTATTAAAAAATATTGATGTGAATGTGTGACAATAATTAGTGAGGGTGTGTGAAGAATGTTCCCAACTACATGTGAGGTGCGAAGACATATGTACAAATCTATATACAGGAAACAAAGCGATACACAAGGGAAGGTGCCTGGTGCAGATAATTAATATGCAGCAAATTGAACAAGAACAGTGCTATATACATAAGAACATAAGAACATAAGAACTAGGAGCAGGAGTAGGCCATCTGGCCCCTCGAGCCTGCTCCGCCATTCAATTAGATCATGGCTGATCTTTTGTGGACTCAGCTCCACTTTCCGGCCCGAACACCATAACCCTTAATCCCTTTATTCTTCAAAAAACTATCTATCTTTACCTTAAAAACATGTAATGAAGGAGCCTCAACTGCTTCACTGGGCAAGGAATTCCATAGATTCACAACCCTTTGGGTGAAGAAGTTCCTCCTAAACTCAGTTCTAAATCTACTTCCCTTTATTTTGAGGCTATGCCCCCTAGTTCTGCTGTCACCCGCCAGTGGAAACAACCTGCCCGCATCTATCCTATCTATTCCCTTCGTAATTTTAAATGTTTCTATAAGATCCCCCCTCATCCTTCTAAATTCCAACGAGTACAGTTCCAGTCTACTCAACCTCTCCTCATAATCCAACCCCTTCAGCTCTGGGATTAACCTAGTGAATCTCCTCTGCACACCCTCCAGCGCCAGTACGTCCTTTCTCAAGTAAGGAGACCAAAACTGAACACAATACTCCAGGTGTGGCCGCACTAACACCTTATACAATTGCAACATAACCTCCCTAGTCTTAAACTCCATCCCTCTAGCAATGAAGGACAAAATTCCATTTGCCTTCTTAATCACCTGTTGCACTTGTAAACCAACCTTCTGTGACTCATGCACTAGCACACCCAAGTCTCTCTGAACAGCGGCATGCTTTAATATTTTATCGTTTAAATAATAATCCCGTTTGCTGTTATTCCTACCAAAATGGATAACCTCACATTTGTCAACATTGTATTCCATCTGCCAGACCCGAGCCCATTCACTTAACCTATCCAAATCCCTCTGCAGACTTCCAGTATCCTCTGCACTTTTTGCTTTACCACTCATCTTAGTGTCATCTGCAAACTTGGACACATTGCCCTTGGTCCCCAACTCCAAATCATCAATGTAAATTGTGAACAATTGTGGGCCCAACACGGATCCCTGAGGGACACCACTAGCTACTGATTGCCAACCAGAGAAATACCCATTTATCCCAACTCTTTGCTTTCTATTAATTAACCAATCCTCTATCCATGCTACTACTTTACCCTTAATGCCATGCATCTTTATCTTATGCAGCAACCTTTTGTGTGGCACCTTGTCAAAGGCTTTCTGGAAATCCAGATATACCACATCCATCGGCTCCCCGTTATCTACTGCACTGGTAATGTCCTCAAAAAATTCCACTAAATTAGTTAGGCACGACCTGCCTTTTACGAACCCATGCTGCGTCTGCCCAATGGGACAATTTCTATCCAGATGCCTCGCAATTTCTTCCTTGATGATAGATTCCAGCATCTTCCCTATTACCGAAGTTAAACTCACTGGCCTATAATTTCCTGCTTTCTGCCTACCTCCTTTTTTAAACAGTGGCGTCACGTTTGCTAATTTCCAATCCACCGGGACCACCCCAGAGTCTAGTGAATTTCGGTAAATTATCACTAGTGCATCTGCAATTTCCCTAGCCATCTCTTTTAGCACTCTGGGATGCATTCCATCAGGGCCAGGAGACTTGTCTACCTTTAGCCCCATTAGCTTGCCCATCACTCCCTCCTTAGTGATAACAATCCTCTCAAGGTTCTCACCTGTCATAGCCTCATTTCTATCAGTCGCTGGCATGTTATTTGTGTCTTCCACTGTGAAGACCGACCCAAAAAACCTGTTCAGTTCCTCAGCCATTTCCTCATTTCCCATTATTAAAACTCCCTTCTCATCCTCTAAAGGACCAATATTTACCTTAGCCACTCTTTTTTGTCTTATATATTTGTAAAAACTTTTACTGTCTGTTTTTATATTCTGAGCAAGTTTACTCTCATGCTCTATCTTACTCTTCTTTATAGCTTTTTTAGTAGCTTTCTGTTGCCCCCTAAAGATTTCCCAGTCCTCTAATCTCCCAGCAATCTTTGCCACTTTATATGCTTTTTCCTTCAATTTGATACTCTCCCTTATTTCCTTAGATATCCACGGTCGATTTTCCCTCTTTCTTCCGTCCTTCCTTTTTGTTGGTATAAACCTTTGCTGAGCACTGTGAAAAATCGCTTGGAAGGTTCTCCACTGTTCCTCAACTGTTCCACCATAAAGTCTTAGCTCCCAGTCTACCTTAGCTAGTTCTTCTCTCATCCCCTTGTAATCTCCTTTGTTTAAACACAAAACACTAGTATTTGATTTTACTTTCTCACCCTCCATCTGTATTTTAAATTCCACCATATTGTGATCGCTCCTTCCGAGAGGATCCCTAACTATGAGATCATGAATCAATCCTGTCTCATTACACAGGACAAGATCTAGGACCGCTTGTTCCCTCGTAGGTTCCATTACATACTGTTCTAGGAAACTATCGCGGATACATTCTATAAACTCCTCCTCACGGTTGCCTTGACCGACCTGGTTAAACCAATCGACATGTAGATTAAAATCCCCCATGATAACTGCTGTACCATTTCTACATGCATCAGTTATTTCTTTGTTTATTGCCTGCCCCACCATCTCGTTACTATTTGGTGGCCGATAGACTACTCCTATCAGTGACTTTTTCGCCTTACTATTCCTGATTTCCACCCAAATGGATTCAACCTTATCCTCCATAGCACCGATGTCATCCCTTACTATTGCCCGGATGTCATCCTTAAATAACAGAGCAACACCACCTCCCTTACCATCCACTCTGTCCTTCCGAATAGTTTGATACCCTCGGATATTTAACTCCCAGTCGTGACCATCCTTTAACCATGTTTCAGTAATGGCCACTAAATCATAGTCCTTCACGATGATTTGTGCCACCAACACATTTACTTTATTCCGAATACTACGAGCATTCAGGTAAAGTACACTTATGTTGGTTTTTTTACCTCTGTTTTGAATCTTAACATCTCCAGTTTTATCCCTTTTGTTATTACTGGGCCTATTCACTGTGCTCCCCTCAGTCACTGTACCTTGTACTGTCGCCCTTATGGATTTCTGCCTATGTCTTCTCTGCCTTGCACTTTTCCCCTTACTTCCTTTTGTTTCTGTCCCTGTTTTACTACCTTCCAACTTCCAGCATTGGTTCCCATCCCCCTGCCACATTAGTTTAAACCCTCCCCAACAGCTCTAGAAAACACCCCCCCCTAGGACATCGGTTCCAGTCCTGCCCAGGTGCAGACCGTCCGGTTTGTACTGGTCCCACCTCCCCCAGAACCGGTCCCAATGCCCCAGGAATTTGAATCCCTCCCTCTTGCACCATCTCTCGAGCCACGCATTCATCCTATCTATCCTGACATTCCTACTCTGACTAGCTCGTGGCACTGGTAGCAATCCTGAGATTATTACCTTTGAGGTCCTACTTTTTAGTTTAACTCCTAACTCCCTGAATTCCGCTTGTAGGACCTCATCCCGTTTTTTACCTATATCGTTGGTGCCTATGTGCACCACGACAGCTGGCTGTTCACCCTCCCCCCCCCCAGAATGTCCTGCAGCCGCTCCGAGACATCCTTGACCCTTGCACCAGGGAGGCAACATACCATCCTGGAGTCTCGATTGCGTCCACAGAACCGCCTGTCTATTCCCCTTACGATCGAGTCCCCTATCATTATAGCCCTGCCATTTTTCTTCCTGCCCTGCTGTGCAGCAGAGCCAGCCACGGTGCCATGAACCTGGCTGCTGCTGCCTTCCCCTGGTGAGCCATCTCCCTCAACAGTATCCAAAGCGATATATCTGTTTTGCAGGGAGATGACCGCAGGGGACACCTGCACTGCCTTCCTACTCTTGCTCTTTCTTTTGGTCACCCATTTTCTATCTCCCTCAGTAACCTTCACCTGCGGTGTGACCAACTCGCTAAACGTGCTATCCACGACCTCCTCAGCATCGCGGATGCTCCAAAGTGAGTCCATCCGCAGCTCCAGAGCCGTCAAGCGGTCTAACAAGAGCTGCAACTGAACACACTTCTTGCACGTGAAGGAGCCAGGGACAGTGGACGTGTCCCTGAGCTCCCACATCGCACACGAGGAGCATGACACGGGTCTGGGATCTCCTGCCATGTCTTAAACCCTTGGTAAACTTAAACAACTACAATTTCAAAATAAAAATAAGTAAATTAGACAATGAAAAGAAAAAGAGAGACTACTTACCAGTCACTTACCAGGGTTAAAGAGCACCTCCTCACACTCTGCACCGAATTACCTCACTGCACCAAATTACCAAATTTCAATCCTCCACTCTGTACGAGTCTCACTCCGGATGAGTCTCCTGGAAAGTGCTTGCTTTCCAGGAATAGAAAACGATTTAACAAGGAAGGAAACATCTCAGAGAGTCCATAAATTTGCAAAGTTGATAAATTCAGTCTCTGAGGTGGGCGACAAACTCTGGTTGACCGCCTCAAGGGTGGGTCAATAGCCGCTAGGTCAGGAGCTGGGTGGGCTGAAACACAGTCAGGCGGAGGCAGAGTGATCGGAAGCGCTGCACAGTCCATGGCAGGGTCAGCAGGGGAACGACCCGGAGGATCCCGTGACGACAGTGAAACAAGGCGAAGGGCGCGCCGATTGCGGCGCTGAATGGATCCGTCCGGTAACCGGACCAGGAAGGAACGGGGGGCCACCTGCCTGAGGACAACAGCAGGTGCAGACCAGCCACCATCCGGGAGGTGGATGCGAACCTTGTCGTTTGGCTGGATGTCGGGGAGATCAGCAGCATGTGAGTCGTGTGTTGCTTTTTGCTGCGCCTGAGACGTCTGCATCTTGTGAAGCACAGGGGCATGATCGAGATTCGGGGTGTGAATCGACGGCACCGTCGTCCTGAGGGTGTGGTTCATCAGTAACTGTGCAGGCGACAGCCCAGTGGAGAGCGAGGCGGAGCGATAGGCCAACAAAGCGAGATGGAAGTCAGATCCGGCATCGGCAGCCTTGCAGAGTAGCCTCTTGACTATGTGAACCCCCTTTTCCGCCTTGCTGTTGGACTGAGGGTACAGGGGACTGGATGTGATGTGTGCGAAGTTGTACTGTCGGGCGAAGCTGGCCCATTCCTGGTTTGTGAAGCAGGGGCCATTGTCCGACATCACTGTGAGCAGGATGCCATGCAGGGCAAACGTCTCTTTGCACGCCCGACTGACAGCAGGAGAAGTGAGGTCGTGAAACCTGATGACCTCTGGGTAGTTGGAGAAGTAATCAATGATTAGGATATAGTCCCTTATCAATGCATGGAGCAGGTCAATGCCCACCTTGGTCCAGGGCGATGTGACCAACTCATGGGGCATCAGGGTCTCCCGTGGCTGGGCGGGTTGAAAACGCTGGCAGGTGGGGCAGTCGAGTACCGCATTGGCAATGTCATCGTTAATGCCCGGCCAATAGACAGCTTCCCTGGCCCTGCGGCGACATTTTTCAACTCCTAGATGGCCTTCATGCAGTTGCTCTAGGACCAATTGGCACATGCTGTGCGGGATCACGATGCGGTCTGGCTTCAGGAGAACCCCATCAATGACTGCCAGATTGTCACGAACATTGTCAAATTGTGGGCATTGGCCCTTGAGCCACCCGTCCGTCATTAAACGCATCACACGCTGCAGAAGGGAGTCAGCCGCTGTCTCGCAAGTGGGAGGCTGCGAACTGAACTTGAGCGTCGACCTGGCAAACGAACCCTTAGTGATCGCATGGAGTAGGTGACCGACCTAGAGAGGGCATCGGCAACGGCAAGGTCCTTGCTAGGGGTATAAACGAGGTGGAAATCATACCTCCGTAGCTTGAGTAGGATGCGTTGGAGGCGAGGCGTCATATCATTCAAGTCCTTCTGTATTATGTTGACGAGTGGACGATGGTTGGTTTCAATAGTGAACTGGGGAAGTCCATAAACATAGTCGTGGAACCTCACGACACTGGTCAGAAGGCCGAGGCACTGCTTCTCTATTTGCGCGTAGCGCTTTTCCGTGGGGGTCATTACCCATGACACATACGCAACGGGGGCCCATGACGAGGCCTCATCACGTTGCAGAAGCACAGCTCCAATCCCAGACTGACTGACGTCCGTCGAGATTTTAGTCTCTTTGTTCGGGTCAAAAAAGGCCAGCACTGGGGCCGTGGAAAGCTTGGCCTTCAGTTCCCTCCACTCGAGCTCATAGGCAGGGAGACACTGGAAGTCCATTGTTTTGCGAACCAGGTTTCTGAGAGCCGTGGTGTGCGAGGCGAGATTTGGAATAAACTTCCCGAGGAATTTCACCATGCCCTGGAACCGGAGGACCGCTTTCTTGTCCTCGGGCATTTTCATGGAGGTGATAGCCGCAATCTTGTCCTCATCCGGCCGCACACCCAAATGGGAAATATGATAACCCAGGAATTTAATGTCCGACTGGCCGAAAGAGCATTTGGCCCTCTTGAGGCGGAGGCCATGTTCGTGAATGCGCTTGAAGACGCGCTTGAGGCGGCTGATGTGTTCCTGCGGGGTGGTGGACCAGATTATAATGTTGTCGACGTAAACCCGGACGCCCTCAATTCCCTCCATCATCTGTCCCATTATTCTGTGGAATACTTTGGACGCCGAGATGATGCCAAATGGCATTCGGTTGTAGCAGTATCTGCCAAAGGGCGTGTTGAATGTACACAGCTTTCTGCTCGATTCATCCAGCTGGATTTCCCAGAAGCCTTTTGAGGTGTCGAGTTTTGTGAAGAGTTTGGCGTGGGCCATTTCACACGTGAGTTCCTCATGTTTTGGAATCGGGTAGTGTTCCCGCATGATATTACTATTAAGATTCTTAGGATCTATGCTGATCCTTAGCTCACCGGACGGTTTCTTTACACAGACCATGGAACTCACCCAGTCGGTCGGTTCCGTGACTCTGGATATGACCCCTTGGTCCTGGAGGTCCTGGAGCTGTTGCTTGAGGCGGTCCTTAAGGGGCGCTGGGACTCTGCGAGGTGCGTGTATCACAGGCGTGGCGTTGGGCTTGAGTAGAATCTTGTATGTATACGGGAGCGTGCCCATGCCCTCGAAGACGTTGTGGTACTGTTGGATGATGGAGTCGAGTTCTGCCCTGAAGTCAGTGTCAGGAGAGGCAGACATGTCGCTGGGAGAGAGAGAGAGTGAACCCTCTTCACCAAGTTCAGCAGCTTGCATGCCTGCGCACCAAGCAAGGAGGCTTTCCAGGCGGCAACAATTTTGAAGGATAGGACAGTGTGTCACCTCGAGTTGGCAGGAGCCACTGGCAGCGATGGCATTCCCGTTGTAGTCAAGCAGTTGGTATGCAGATGGCAGGATGGAAGGCTGGACACGGAGGCTGCGAAGGTCAGACGACGCAATGAGATTGGTGGAGGCGCCAGTGTCCAGGCGGAACCTCACTGGGGACCGGTTGACCATAAGGGTGGCACACCACTCATCATCTGGATCAATGCTATGTATGGGAGTGGGTTTGATGCTGCGCTTAGGAGACATCCTGTTCTTGGTTATGATGCCAACTTGGAAGGGGGCTTGCAGGTCAGCGCTGTCAAAGGTGGACAACAGGTCTGGGACAGGCGCGTTGATTGTGGGCTGAATGGCCCGGACATCCCTGCGGGGCTGGCTGGACCTCCTGAAAGTAGCCGGCTGGGTCGACCTGCATAAAGCAGCAGTGGCCAGGTTTGCCACACTGCAGACAGCGTTGGGTCTTCGCGGGACATTGCCGCTTTAAGTGGGCGGAGCCACAGTTGCTGCATGCCGTTGCGGCGACACGTTCGTTGCGCCACCGCACATGCGCGGGATGATCCAGCGAGGTGCCGCCTGCGCAGAACTGTCCTCGACGTCACCACGTTCGTTGCGTGCCAGCGTGGGAGCCCGCGAAAAGCCTGCAAAATGGCCGCCATCATCCAGACTTAGGCCCTGGAGAGACTTTATAATTGGACCCCTTCTGCCTCGTGGGGAGCTTGCCGCGCCGTTTCAGCGGCCTGGATGCGGGAATATCGCGTGGAGGTGTGTTCATGGAACACGCAGGTCTCCATGGCAGTGGACAGGGAGAGCTGTTTTACTTTTAAGTAGCTGCTGGCGAAGGGGCTCCGACTGCACATCAAAAACTATCTGGTCATGGATCATGCAGTCAGAGGTGGACCCGTAGTTGCAGGACTGCGCAAGGACACGGAGGTGGGTGATAAAGGACTGGAGAGGATAATCCTTACCCTGTGAGTGCTGCTGAAATATATATCGCTCAAAACTCTCGTTTACCTTCGACCTCGCAGTGGCTGACGAACTTTAGGAGGGCCGTCTTGAACTTTGATTTATCCTCCCTGTCAGCGAAGGTGAGCGAGTTAAAGATGTGGAGGGCATGGTCCCCGGCTGTGGAGAGGAAGAGAGCAATCTTCCTGGTGTCTGAGACAGCTCCCAGGTCCATGGCCTCGAGGTATAGCTGGAAGTGCTGTTTAAAAATCTTCCAATTGGAGCCCAGGTTTCCGGCAATGCGGAGGGGCGGCGGCAGGCGAACGGAGTCCATACTGCAGGATGTCTGAAGACTGGTGGAAGGCTGATCACTGGTAGGTAGGTATCAGATGTACCAACATCCTTCAACTCCAGGTACCATGAAGTGTTGGGCAGTGTAGACTTGTGAAGCAGACATATGCCACCAACACTGAAGAAGGTTCAACTCTATTTTGTTAACTACTTACAAAATAATAGACATAGGCAGCACGGTAGCATGGTGGTTAGCATCAATGCTTCACAGCTCCAGGGTCCCAGGTTCGATTCCCGGCTTGGGTCACTGTCTGTGCGAAGTCTGCACGTCCTCCCCGTGTGTGCGTGGGTTTCCTCCGGGTGCTCCGGTTTCCTCCCACAGTCCAAAGATGTGCGGGTTAGGTGGATTGGCCAGGCTAAATTGCCCTTAGTGTCCTAAAAAATAAGGTTAATGGGGGTTGTTGGACTACTGGTATAGGGTGGATACGTGGGCTTGAGTAGGGTGATCATGGCTCGGCACAACATCGAGGGCCGAAGGGCCTGTTCTGTGCTGTACTGTTCTAATTCTAATATGAGAACTGTGGGTTTAAACAATGCTAGTTTAACTCGAGACCTGTGCCTGTCCGAACCAGTTGAATCTCTCAGCACGTGGTGTGAGTCTGTACTGTACTTGATGAGCTCTTGTGCTTCTGAGAGGCAGTATCCAGAATGAGCGGGAACCGTGATGCCCTCTGCCTTTATAGTGTGTGTGTTCTAACTGATGATTGGCTGCAGTGTTTGTACATGTTGATTGGTCCCAGTGTATATCCATCAGTATGTGTCTGCACCATGATATACTGGTGTATATTATGACATAGTTAACGGGCGTGCAGTGGGGGGGTTGCCAGGAGGAGGGAGTGTGGCCGGGGCAAGGGTGGTGGTGGATGGGTTTATCTTGTTTGGTTAGGGGCGGGGAGTGGGGGGGAGGGATGCTGCCATGGGTGTGGTTCGTGTGACACTGTTGGTCAAGGTGGGATGGCAGTGGACATCTTGGGGTGGGCCTGGAAAAGTGCTTGATGCAGGCTGGGGAGAGCTGGCTAAAGACGGGGTATAGCTGATCGTCGGTGGGGGTTGGGCCGTGGAGCTTTGGGAGGCCGAGGGTGAAGGAGTTCTCTTACTTCTCACATGTGCACCGGATGTATTCCTGCTTCGATTTTATCGCGATGGACAAGGCGATGCTGGCTGGGTGGCCGACTCGGAGTTTTCAGCGATTGGGGTCTCTGACCACCCACCACATTGGGTGGATATGTGGGTGATTCTGGGGGAGGCCCTGCGGCCGCAGTGGAGGTTGGATTTAGGCTTGTTAGTGGACGAGGGTGTGTGTGAGAGGGTGAGGGCTGCCATCGAGGGTATACGGAGCAGAATGACACAAGAGTGGTCACGGCCTCCAGGCTGTGGGAGGTACGTCAGGCAATCCGAGCACATAGGGAGAGGTGCAGCGAGAGGAGAGAGCGAGGCGGGTGGATGTGATTTTGAGGGCGGATCAGAGGTACTCAGCTGTGCTAGAGGAGGGGCTACTAAAGGAGAGCCAGAGGCTCCAGATGGAGTTTGGGTTGGTGTCTGTGGGGAAGGTGATAGGGTAATTGTGGAAGGCCAGAGTGGCAGTGTACACGGACGGGGAAAAGGTGAGTAGGATGTTGGTGCACCAACTGAGGAAGCCGGCAGCAATGAGGGAAATTGGTAGTGAGAGGGATGAGAGGGGCGAGGTGGTGTAGGGTCCAGAAGGGGTGAATGGGGTGTTTGAGGCCTTCTACAGTCGGTTGTATGAGTCGGAGCCTCTGCCTGGGGAGGAGGGTTTGAGGTGGCTCCTGGAGGGGTTGGAGTTCCCTCGGGTGGAGGAGGGGAGAATGAAGGGGTTGTGACCCCGATTGGGCTGAGGGAGGTGATAGGCAGCGTAGGATTGATGCAGGCAGGGAAGGCCCCGGGGCCGGATGGATTTTATAAGAGGTTTGGAGCGGAGCTCAGGCCTCTGTTGGTGGGGATATACAATGAGGCGAGGGAAAGGGGGGAACACCCCCGCACATTTCCATAGGCGTCCAATTCGCTGATTTTGAAGATAAGGACCCGGAGCAGTGTGGGTCGTACCGCCCGATACCGCTGCTAAATGAGAATGTGAAGTTGTTCGCAAAGGTGTTAATGTCACAGATAGAGGATTGCGTGGCGGGAATGATAGGGGAGAATCAGGCGGGGTTTATGAAGGGGCAGCAGCTGTCGGTGAATGTGCGCAGGCTCCTCAATGTCATTATGATGCTCTCAGAGGGGCAGGAGGTAGAAGTAGTGGTGGCAATGGATGCGGAGAAGGCCTTTGATCGGGTGGAGTGGGCATATTTGTTGGAGGCGCTGGGGCCATGGATTGGGTTTGGCTGCTGTACAGGAAGCTAATGGCTCGTGTCCGGACGAATAGGAAGAGCTTGGAGTACTTCGGACAACATCGGGTGGGGTTCCCGCTCTCCCCATTGCTGTTGGCTTTGGAGATGAATCCGCTGGCAATGGCACTTGGGGCATCGAGGAGTTGGAGAGGGATTGAGTGGGGTGGGGCTGGGCACAGAGTCTCATTGGATGCGGACGATCTACATTTTGGACCCAGTGGGCAGCTTTGAGAGAATATTGGAGATCCTGAAGGAAATTGGCCATTTTGTGGGTATAAATTGAACATGGGGAAAAGTGAGGTGTTCCCAATTAATGCCAGAGGGCAGGAGAGGAGGTTAGGGGGTTGCCATTCCGGGTGGTGGGGGTGAGGTTTCGGTATTTAGGAATCCAGCTGGTGGGGAATTGGGCCCAGCTGGCTATATTGTATTTGGTACCGCTGGAGGGGGGAGTGAAGGTGGACTTTAAGAGGTGGGATGTCTTGCTGCTGGTTAAACTGATGTTGCTGCCCATGTTCCTGTTCCAGAATCTCCTCATCTTTGTTCCCAAGTCTGTTTTGAGAAACATGAATGGGATAATTTTGGGGTTAGTGTGGGTGGGGAAGACCCCGTCGGTGAGGAGGGTGTTTTGGAGAGGGGACGAGGGGGGTGGGGCTGGCGTTGCAGAATTTGATGAATTATTATTGGGTGGCGAACATCACAATGGTGAGTAAAAGGGCAGTGGAGGAGGGGTGTGGGTGCGGATGGAGGCAGCATTGTGCATCGTGATGGGTTTGAGGGCACTGTTGTTGGCGCTCCTTCCGTTCTCGCCGCTCCGGTACTCCGTGAGCCCAGTGGTGGTTTCAGCGTTGCCGGTTTGGAACCGGTGCAGGCAACACTTTGGGTTGGAGGGCATTTTGCTGTGGGCGCCGATATGGGACAATCATAGGTTTGAGCCGGTGGGGCCGGATGTGAGGTTCAGGGGGTGGCAGCGGGTGGATAGAGTACTTCAGGGACTTGTTCATTGGGGACACGTTTGCAGGTCTGGAAGAGTTGGATGAAATGTATGAATTGCCAAAGGGAATGGCTTCAGATACCTGGAGGTGAGGGATTACGTGAGGAGAGAGATGCTGTCCTTCCCGGGGCTGACGCCGGTGCTGCAGGACAAGCTGTTATTGGAGGATGATATTGGGGAGGGGTGGGTGTCGGACATGTACAGAGAGTTTATGGAGAGAGAGGATGTTCTGCTGGAGGAAATCAAGTGCAAATGGGAGGAGGAGTTGTGTGGGGGAGGGGAGAGCTGGACGTGGAAGCCCTGCAGAGGGTGAACGTGTCGTTGTCATGTGTGAGGCTAAGCCTGATCCAGTTTAAGGTGGTGCATAGGGAACACATGACAGTTGTGAGGATCAGCAAGTTCTCTGCAGGGGTGGAGGATTAGTGTGGGGAACGTCAAGGGAGGCCCACGAATCATAGCCACATGTTCTGGGCATGTCCAATGTTGAGAGGGTTCTGGAAGTTCTCAGATGTTATTCTAGATGAAGGGCTGGCCCTGAGGTGGTGATATTTGGTATGATGGACGTTCTGGGAGTCCAGGTGGGGAGAGAGGCCGATGTTTTGGCCTTTACCTCCCTGATAGCCCAGAGATGGATCTTGTTGTGGGACTCGGAGCTGCCGAAGGCGGGGTTGGGGGTGAACAACCTGGCAGAGTTCCTGCAGTTGGAGAAGGCCGTTTGCCCAATGGGGGCGGAGGAGGGATTCCCCCAGAGATGGAAGCCGTTTATCGACTTCTTCAACGTGTTGGGGGTGAGGGCAGGGTGGAGAGGGTGCAGGGAGACCTTGGGTATGGGTACACAGACTTCACCGGGCCATTTATAGGTTCATATTTTTAAATCTTGGTCGACACTCAAAGAAAAAAGAACAAAGAAAAAGTACAGCACAGGATCAGGCCCTTCGGCCCTCCCAGCCTGCGCCGATCCAGATCCTCTATCTAAACCTGTCGCCTATTTTCTAAGGATCTGTATCCCTCTGCTCCCTGCCCATTCATGTATCTGTCTGGATACATCTTAAATGACGTTATTGTGCCCACCTCTACCACCTCTGCCGGCAATGCGTTCCAGGCACCCACCACCCTCTGCGTAAAGAATTTTCCACGCATATCTCCCTTAAACTTTTCCTCTCTCACCTTGAACTCGTGACCCCTGGTAATTGCCCCCCATTCTGGGAAAAAGCTTCTGGCTATCCATCCTGTCTATACCTTTCATGATTTTGTAGACCTCAATGAGGTCCCCCCTCAACCTCTGTCTTTCTAATGAAAAGAATCCTAATCTATCATACATTGAAAGTCCTCCACAACTTCCAGCGTCATCAGAGAGAAACTCTGGCAGTCATTTTGTACTCTTGGGATGCTGAACGTCCTCGTGTCCCCCAACAGGACCCCCTTCACCAGCTGAGAATTCCGGGCGTTCGAAGTCTAACAGAATGAAACACTTCTGAACAGCACCATACCGTGAATTAAACAGCAAAGGGGAGTCCGAAGAGTTCATAAGAAAGACATTTATTCAGCATCACAGCAGTATTTACACAGAACCCACTTACACATCTCAGGGTCCCCACTCCTTTCTGCCAGCTGTTACAGCAGCTGACCTGTTATATTGGTCAACTCACAGTCCAATCAGCACCAGGGAACAATCATCCCCAGCTGGAGGAACCTATGTGGGTTCTAACATCCACCCATCTCCTCATGGCTTGGCCAAACGGTCGGTCCAAACATTTAAGGGGCAATTATCATGACCAATTCACCCAACCTGCCCATCTTTGGACTGTGGAAGGAAATCACAGCCCCCATTAGTGGCCGTTTGATGTTTGGCTCGGAAGCAACAATCCCCCATCCACTTTGCGCCTCCAGATCCAGCTCCTCTGATGGTGGATGTGTGCAAAGAGGCAAAGGAGGACTCATCGGTGCAGGAGTGAGGGGATGATCTGATCTTGGTGTTTGGAGGGAGGGGGAGGGATGTGATAACCACATGAAGACCAAGGGGAATCCCTCAACGATCTCCCCATGGGGTTTTACAGAGAATTTACAGTGCAGAAGGAGGCCATTCGGTCCATCGAGTCTGCACCTGCTCCTGGAAAGAGCACCCTACCCAAGGTTAACATCTCCACCCTATCCCCATACTGAGTAACCCCACCCAACACTAAGGGCAATTTTGGACACTCAGGGCAATTTATCATGGCCAATCCACCTAACCTGCACATCTTTGGACTGTGGGAGGAAACCGGAGCACCAGGAGGAAACCCACGCATACATGGGGAGGATGTGCAGACTCCGCACAGACAGTGACCCAAGCCGGAATCGAACCTGGGACCCTGGAGCTGTGAAGCGATTGTGCTATCCACAATGCTACCGGGTTGATGCAGTACGAGTTCCAACGGTAACGGACAGAGGCCCACCCAGTGGGGACTGGTTACTGAGCCCTTTAAATACCGTTTCAGACCTGGATTGGTTGCTCTGTTAGCCCTGGGCTGAGACACGTGTTGTGCACTATGGGTGCAGATTTACTGGGTTTAGAATTGTTTAAACCTTCATCTTGGTGTCTCCTGGAGTACTACAGTCAAGAGAAAGCAGAGAGTCAGAAAAGGGTATGTAAGAGTACTTTCAAGAACTGAATATTGAGCTGGCTTTTCCGTGGCGTTCCTCCCTCTTAGTTACAGCTCAGCTGAACACAGGCCTGCAGACACATCAACTCCGGTGAAGACGGCTTTATTTTTCCAAGCTTGGTGCACGTATGAGGAGGAGTTATTTGGATAAATGCCAAAACTACTCGCCTTTACACTGCTGCAGAGACCACAATTATACACTTTTCCAAAAATCAATTGCCCAAACCAGTTGGACTTGATCCAATCCTTGGAGCTGTCAATTTTATATTGACCAATGAAGGTTACTTTCAGCAACATGATGACTGTGATCAGCTCATGATTTAACCCCATTCTGCCACCTGTTTACCAGGACACTTTATGAATTTGTTTTGCTGTCATTTCCATGTTATATATCTCAGACAGTTCCTGACCACCTCATTGTTCATCTAGGGGCAGAAGGTTAAAGTTGGTTTACACCATGGATTGTCTGAGACAGGGACTGGGATTCTCCGATAATGGGGCTAAGTGTTGAATCCCTCGTAAATGCCGGAGCGTTTTACAACGGCGTCAACAGGCCCCATAGTCCACCGATTCCACTGGTCATCCCTTCACCCCACACTCACCCTAACCCCCACCACAGCCCCTCACCCCACCCCCTCACCCAGCCCCTCACCCCAACCCCTCACCCAGCCCCTCACCCCACACCCTCACCCCAACCCCCACCATAGCCCCTCACCCCACACCCTCACCCCACCCCCTCACCCCAACCCCCACCACAGCCCCTCACCCCACACCCTCACCCCACCCCCTCACCCCACCCCCTCACCCCAGGCCCTCACCCCAGCCCCTCACCCACTCGCTCACCCCACCCCCTCACCCCAGGCCCTCACCCCAGGCCCTCACCCCAGCCCCTCACCCCACCCCCTCACCCAGACCCTCACACCACCCCCTCACCCCAGGCCCTCACCCCAGCCCCTCACCCACCCCCTCACCCCACCCCCTCACCCAGACCCTCACCCCAACCCCTCCCAGCCCCTCACCCCACCCCCTCACCACACTCTCTCACCAGCCCCTCACCACAGCCCCTCACCACACCCCCTCACCCCACCCCCTCACCCCACCCCATCACCCCAGCCCCTCACCCCACCCGCTCACCCAGCCCCTCACCCAGCCCCTCACCCCACACTCACCCCAACCCCCATCACAGCCTCTCACCCCACTCCCTCACCCCAGCCCTCACCCCAGCTCCTCACCCAGCCCCTCACCCCAGGGCCTCACCACATCCCCTCACCCAGCCCCTCACCCAGCCCCTCACCCAGCCCCTCACCCCACTCCCTCACCACAGCCCCTCCCCCCAGCCCATCACCCCACCCCCTCACCCCAGCCCCTCCCCCCAGCCCCTCACCCCACCCCCTCACCACAGCCCCTCACCCCACCCCCTCACCCCAGCCCCTCACCCCACCCCCTCACCACAGCCCCTCACCCCACCCCCTCACCCCACCCCCTCACCCAGCCCCTCACCTCACCCCCTCACCCCAGCCCCTCCCCCCAGCCCCTCACCCCACCCCCTCAGCCCCTCACCCCACCCCCTCACCCCAGCCCCTCACCCCCGTACGCTTGCCTAAACATACTTGCTGCTTGTGTCTTGCAGGACCAGCCACTGATGGTCCCAGCCCATCTGCCGCCCCATGCCAGTGCCAGGGCCAGTGTTCCCCAGAGACGGGGAGGGCAGCCATCTCCCCAGCCCTGCCCCCGACACGGAGACACAGCTCACAGAAACGCAGGGGACAGACACACAGGGGACAGACACAGCAGGGGACGGACACACAGGGGACGGAGACACAGGAGACGGACACACAGAGGGACAGACACACAGGGGACAGACACACAGGGGACGGACACACAGGGGACAGACACACAGGGGACAGACACACAGGGGACAGACACACCAGGGGACAGACACACCAGGGGACAGACACACCAGGGGACAGACACACAGGGGACGGACACACAGGGGACAGACACACAGGGGACAGACACACAGGGGACAGACACACCAGGGGACAGACACACCAGGGGACAGACACACCAGGGGACAGACACACCAGGGGACAGACACACCAGGGGACGGATACACAGGGGACGGACACACAGAGGGGACGGACACACAGGGGACGGACACACAGGGGCCGGACACACAAGGGACGGACACACAGGGGCCGGACACACAGGGGACGGACACACAGGGGTCAGACACACAGGGGACGGACACACCGAGACGGACTCACAGAGGGCGGACACACAGGGGACGGACACACAGGGGACAGACACACAGGGGACGGACACACAGGGGCCGGACACACAGGGGACGAACACACAGGGGCCGGACACACAGGGGCCGGACACACAAGGGACGGACACACAGGGGGCGGACACACAGGGGCGGACACACAGAGGGCGGACACACAGGGGTCAGACACACAGGGGACGGACACACAGGGGACAGACACACAGGGGACGGACACACAGGGGTCAGACACACAGGGGACGGACACACAGGGGACAGACACACAGGGGACGGACACACCGAGACGGACACACAGAGGGCGGACACACAGGGGACAGACACACAGGGGACAGACACACAGGGGACGAACACACAGGGGACAGACACACAGGGGACAGACACACGGGGACAGACACACAGGGGGCGGACACACAGGGGGCGGACACACAGGGGGCGGACACACAGAGGGCGGACACACAGGGGTCAGACACACAGGGGACGGACACACAGGGGACAGACACACAGGGGTCAGACACACAGGGGACGGACACACAGGGGACAGACACACAGGGGACGGACACACAGAGACGGACACACAGAGGGCGGACACACAGGGGACAGACACACAGGGGACGAACACACAGGGGACAGACACACAGGGGACAGACACACGGGGACAGACACACAGGGGACAGACACACAGGGGACAGACACACAGGGGACGGACACACAGAGGGTGGACACACAGGGGGCAGACACACAGGGGACAGACACGCAGGGGACGGACACACAGGGGGCGGACACACAGGGGACGGACACACAGGGGACGGACACACAGGGGACGGACACACAGGGGACGGACACACAGGGGACAGACACACAGAGGACAGATACACCAGGGGACAGACACACAGGGGACGGACACACAGGGGACAGACACACAGGGGACAGACACACAGAGGACGGACACACAGGGGGCGGACACACAGAGGGCGGACACACAGGGGTCAGACACACAGGGGACGGACACACAGGGGACAGACACACAGGGGACGGACACACCGAGACGGACACACAGGGGACGGACACACAGGGGACAGACACACAGGGGACGGACACACCGAGACGGACACACAGAGGGCGGACACACAGGGGACAGACACACAGGGGACGAACACACAGGGGAAGGACACACAGGGGACAGACACACAGGGGACGGACACACAGGGGACGGACACACAGGGGACAGACACACAGGGGACGGACACACAGGGGACAGACACACAGGGGACGGACACACCGAGACGGACACACAGGGGACGGACACACAGGGGACAGACACACAGGGGACGGACACACAGGAGACGGACACACAGGAGACGGACACACAGAGGACGGACACACAGGGGACGGACACACAGGGGACAGACACACAGGGGACAGACACACAGGGGACGGACACACAGGGGACGGACACACAGGGGGCAGACACACAGGGGACAGACACGCAGGGGACGGACACACAGGGGGCGGACACACAGGGGACGGACACACAGGGGACGGACACACAGGGGGCGGAAACACAGGGGACAGACACACAGGGGGCGGACACACCGAGACGGACACACAGGGGACGGACACACAGGGGACGGACACACAGGGGGCGGAAACACAGGGGACAGACACACAGGGGACGGACACACCGAGACGGACACACAGGGGA
Source organism: Scyliorhinus canicula (assembly GCF_902713615.1). Classification (NCBI taxonomy): domain Eukaryota; kingdom Metazoa; phylum Chordata; class Chondrichthyes; order Carcharhiniformes; family Scyliorhinidae; genus Scyliorhinus; species Scyliorhinus canicula. The sequence continues at coordinate 52,220,748 of NC_052158.1, read as the reverse complement.
CGGACACACAGGGGGGGGACACACAGAGGACAGACACACAGGGGGCGGACACACAGGGAACGGACACACAGGGGACGGACACACAGGGGACGGACACATAGGGGACGGACACACAGAGGACGGACACACAGGGGACAGACACACAGACGACGGACACACAGAGGACGGACACACAGAGGAAGGACATACAGAGGAAGGACATACAGAGGAACAGACACACAGGGGACGGACACACGGGGGACAGACACACAGGGGACGGACACACAGGGGACGGATACACAGAGGAGGGACACACAGGGGACGGATACACAGAGGACGGACACACAGAGGACGGACACACAGGGGACGGATACACAGAGGAGGGACACACAGGGGACGGATACACAGAGGACGGACACACAGAGGACGGACACACAGGGGACGGACACACAGGGGACGGATACACAGGGGACAGACACACAGGGGACGGACACACAGGGGACGGACACACAGGGGACAGACACACAGGGGGCGGACACACAGGGGACGGACACACAGGGGACGGACACACAGGGGACGGACACACAGGGGACGGACACACAGGGGGCGGACACACAGGGGACGGACACACAGGGGGCGGACACACAGGGGACAGACACACAGGGGACAGACACACAGGGGACGGACACACAGGGGGCGGACACACAGGGGACAGACACACAGGGGACGGACACACAGAGGGGACGGACACACAGGGGACAGACACACAGGGGACGGACACCCAGGGGACGGATACACAGGGGACGGAGACACAGGGGACGGATACACAGGGGACGGACAGACAGGGGACGGATACACAGGGGACGGACACACAGGGGACGGATACACAGGGGACGGATACACAGGGGACGGACACACAGGGGACGGATACACAGGGGACGGACACACAGGGGACGGATACACAGGGGACGGACACACAGGGGACGGATACACAGGGGACGGATACACAGGGGATGGAGACACAGAGGACGGAAAGGGGACGGACACACAGGGGACGAACACACAGAGGATGGACACACAGGGGATGGACACACGGGGGAGGGACACACAGGGGACGGACACACAGGGGACGGACACACAGGGGGCGGACACACAGAGGGTGGACACACAGGGGATGGACACACGGGGGAGGGACACACAGGGGACGGACACACAGGGGACGGACACACAGGGGACGGACACACAGAGGACGGACACACAGGGGACGGACACACAGGGGACAGACACACAGAGGACGGACACACAGGGGGCGGACACACAAGGGACGGACACACAGGGGACGGACACACAGAGGACGGACACACAGGGGACGGACACACAGAGGACGGACACACAGGGGACGGACACACAGGGGGCGGACACACAGGGGGCGGACACACAGAGGGTGGACACACAGGGGATGGACACACGGGGGAGGGACACACAGGGGACGGACACACAGGGGACGGACACACAGGGGACGGACACACAGAGGACGGACACACAGGGGACGGACACACAGGGGACAGACACACAGAGGACGGACACACAGGGGGCGGACACACAGAGGACGGACACACAGGGGACGGACACACAGAGGACGGACACACAGAGGACGGACACACAGGGGACGGAGACACAGAGGACGGACACACAGAGGGCGGACACACAGAGGACGGACACACAGGGGACAGACACACCAGGGGACGGACACACAGAGGGTGGATCCACAGGGGACGGACACACAGAGGACGGACACACAGAGGACGGACACACAGGGGAGGGATGTCATAATCGACCAGTATATCATGATGTAGACTGACAGACTGATGGACATACAGCAAGACCAATCAACATGCATAACACCGCAGCCAATCACCAGTTAGAGCACACTCACTATAAAGACAGAGGGCATCTGATTTCCCGCTCATTCGGAATGCAGCCCCTCAGAAGGGCAGAGCTTTGAGCTTACAGCACAGATCCTCACCATGTGCTGAGTGATTAGACTGGTTAGGATAGGCACAGGTCTTTAGTTAATCTAACATCGTGTTAACCCACAGTCAGAGTATATTCAGCAGTTTATAGTTTAATAAAATAGTGTTAGAACATAGAACATAGAACAGTACAGCACAGAACAGGCCCTTCGGCCCTCGATGTTGTGCCGAGCAATGATCACCCTACTCAAACCCACGTATCCACCCTATACCCGTAGCCCAAACAATCCCCCCTTAACTTTACTTTTATTAGGACACTACGGGCAATTTAGCATGGCCAATCCACCTAACCCGCACATCTTTGGACTGTGGGAGGAAACCGGAGCAGCCGGAGGAAACCCACGCACACACAGGGAGGACGTGCAGACTCCACACAGACAGTGACCCAGCCGGGAATCAAACCTGGGACCCTGGAGCTGTGAAGCATTTTGGTGGCCTGTATGTGTTCCACGGATCCAGAGCACCCAACACATCATGGTACCAGTAGTTGATGTTAAAACTTCTTAGACCTACCTGCAAGTCATCTGCCTTCCACCAGCATACAGCCATCCTGCAAAATGGACAGCGTCCGCCTGCCACTGCCGCTCCGCATCACCGGTGATCCAGGGGCCAACTGGAAGATCTTCAAACAACGCTTCCAGCTTTACCTTGAAGCCACAGACCTGGAAGCTGCTTCAGACGCCAGGAAGATTGCTCTCCTCCTCCCCACGGCCGGGAACCACGCCATCCACATCTTCAATTCTCTCACCTTTGCCGATGGTGAAGACAAATCAAAATTCAAGACGGTCCTCCTCAAGTTTGACCGTCACCGCGATATTGAGGAGAATGAAAGTTTCGAGCGCTCTGTCTTCCAACAGCGTTTGCAGGGTACGGATGAACCTTTCCAGTCCTTTCTCACCCACCTCCGCATCCTTGCGCAGTCCTGTAATTACAGTTCCACCTCCGACTCCATGATACGCAACCAGATTGCTTTCGGTGTTCAGTCGGACCCCCTACGCCAGCAGGTCCTCAAGGTAAAGCAGCTCACCCTAGCGATTGCCATCGAGACCTACGTGCTGCATGAACACACCGCTAGTCGGTATTCCCACGTCCAAGCGGCTGAAACGGCACGGAAAGCTCCCCACGAGGCGGAACGGGTCCAAGCAATCAAGCAACTCCAGGGCCTCCGCCTGGATGAGGGCGGCCATTTTGCACGCTTTTCGCGGACTCCCGCTCTTGGGTGCACCGAACGAGTCGACGTCAATGAACGTAACGCGCAGGCGCGCACCATGCATGATCGCACCGCGCATGCGCGGTATAGCAATGAACGCACTGACGCACCAGCATGTGGCAACTGTGGCTCCGCCCATTTAAAGCGGCAGTATCCTGCCAAATCCCGATGCTGCCTGCAATGTGGCAAACTTGGCCACTATGCTGCCTTATGCAGGTCTGCTAAACCTGCCAACTCTCGTCGCTCCAGCCAGCCTCGCAGGGATGTCCGGGCTATTCAATCCACGGTCACCAAACCCGATTCAGACCTGTCACCTGATTTTGACACCGAGGACCCGAAGGCGCCTTTTCAAGTCGGCATCATAACAAAAAACAGGGTGACCCCAAAACACAGAATCAGCCTCTACTGATACACAGCATCGATCCGGATGATGAGTGGTGTGCCACCCTTACAGTCAACCGATCACAAATACGATTCCGGCTGGACACCGGTGCCTCCGTCAAACTCATTGCGTGTCTCCAAAGCCTTCGTGTCAAACCAGCCATCCTGCCATCAGCCTGCCAGCTATTAGATTACAATGGCAATGCCATTGCTGCCAGCGGCTCATGCCAACTTGAAGTGACGCACAGGTCACGCAAAGCCATCCTTCCCTTTGAAATCGTAGGTTTCTCGAAAGCCTCCTTGCTTGGCGCGCAGGCATGCAAGCTGTAGAACCTAGTTCTGAGGGTTCACTGACTTCAGGGCGCAACTCGATGCCATTATCAACCAGGGCATGGGCACGCTCCCGTACATCTACAACATTTTATTAAAGCCGAATGCCACCCCTGTGGTGCACGCACCTCGCAGGGTCCCAGCGCCCCTTAAGAACCGCCTCAAGTAACAGCTGCATGACCTCCAGGACCAAGGAGTGATCTCCAGGGTCACGGAACCGACCGACTAGGTCAGTTCCATGGTATGTGTAAAAAAGCCTTCCGGCGAATTGAGAATTTGCATTGATCCCAAGGATCTCAATCGCAATATTATGAGGGTGCACCATCCAATTCCCAAGCGCGAAGAGCTCACATGTGAAATGGCTCACGCCAAGCTCTTTACCAAACTCAACACCTCAAAAGGATTCTGGCAAATCCAGCTCGATGAATCCAGCAGCAAACTCTGTACGCTCAATACCCACTTTGGAAGATATTGCTACAACAGGATGCCGTTTGGGATCATCTTTGCGTCAGAATTGTTTCATAGGATCATGGAACAAATCATGGAAGGGATTGAAGGTGTTCGCGTCTATGTCGATGACATAATCATCTGGTCCACCACCCCGCAGGAGCACGTTAATCGCCTCCAGCGCGTCTTCAGACGGATACATGAACATGGCCTCTGCCTCAACAGAGCCAAGTGCTCTTTCGATCAGACAGATATCAAGGGCGCGATTCTCCGCACTCACGACGGGTCGGAGAATAGCGGGCGCCGCAAATTTTCATGGCGACGCTGGTCCGACGCCCTCCCGCTATTCTCCAAACCCCGCACAAACTCCAAGTCGCCATTCCCGTCAAACGCCTCGAACGCGCCCCCGACATGACCAGAATCGCTAGTTTTTGGCCCCCCGCTATTCTCCGGCCCGGATGGGCCGAAGTCCCGACGTCATCACGCACTGTTTACACGACGTCCAACACACCTGCTTTTCAAGTTCGTCAACCAGTCGTGCTGGCTGACAACAGCTTCCAGGAGGTGAGCGCACCGCTCAGCGCACCGCTCAGCGCACAGCTCAGCGCACTGCGCTGGAGTCTGGCCACAACGGGGAAGGCATCCCTGAGAACGGGAGGGGGGTCCAGAGCGGGGCGGAGTGGGGGAGACTGAGGGGGGAGTGGGGGAGACGGAGGGGGGAGTGGGGGAGACTGAGGGGGGAGTGGGGGAGACGGAGGGGGGAGTGGGGGAGATGGAGAGGGGGAGATGAAGGGGGGGTGGGGGAGATGGAGGGGGGAGTGGGGGAGATGGAGGGGGGAGTGGGGGAGACGGAGGGTGTAGTGGGGGAGACGGAGGGGGAGATGGAGGGGGGGAGTGGGAGTGGGGGGGGTGTTAGGGAGAGAGTGAGCGAGTGACCCATCCAACCCCGTAACAAAATGTCTGCCACCATGCCATGGCGTGCCGATCACGTTTCTCTGCCCCCCACCACCCTTCTGTAGGTTTGCACAATGTCTGTGAACAGAACGGCTATGTTCTGCGCAGTGGTTGGGGCCGCTGTACTGCATTTGGCGATGCAGCAGCATCCACACCCACAACCCGCAGTGGATGCAGGGCCAGCTGCAGCAGCAGAGGGAAGGGCCGAGGAGTTGCCAGTCGTCGAGCAGCATGGTGAGGAGGAGGAGGAGGAAGAGGAAGAGGAGAGAGTGAGGGTGCAGCCACGGCGCCAGAGGCGACGACCAAGGCCGAGGGTGTACCATGTGCGGGTCTCTTTCCTAACAATGACGGACATCACCTGTAGGAGGAGACTCCGGCTGAGTAGGCAGACGGTGATACATATCTGTCACCTCGTGGCGCACCTCGCCCCACGTGGAATGGGGGGAAGGACACGCGATCCCAGTTGCCATCAAGGTGACGGTCGCTCTTAACTTCTATGGGACCGGCTCCTTCCAGTCTCCGAGCGGGGACCTCTCCGGGATCTCCCAGTAATCGGTGCACAGGTGCATCCGGGATGTGACCGACGCCCTCTATGCCATCGCGGACCGCTACATCACCTTTCCCGAGGACCGAGCAACTCAAGACTCACAAGCTCGTGGATTTGCCAGCGTGGCCGGGATACCGATGGTGCAGGGGGCAATCGATTGTGTTCACGTCCCCATGCACCCGCCTGCAGGGGACAGGGACGTGTTCACAAACAGGAGGGGGACATACTCCATGAAGCGAGCACTTTTCCAGGAGACTCATCCGGAGTGAGACTCATACAGAGTGGGAGATTGAAACTTGGTAATTTGGTGCAGTGAGGTAAATCAGCAAAGGTAAGTGGAAAATCTAATTCTGCTGTTTTTCAGTTAAAAGTGCAGTGTGGAGCTTAGTGTCTGTTTGGTTGAAGCTGCCCCCACCCTAATTGCTGAGAGGCAGTTATCTGTCAATCACCTGAGGCCTGTTGAGGCCTGTTTAGGGGCACATTGTATTATTCTCTTTGAAGTTAAGGTTTTTTTGAGTCATCGGTTAGCTGAGGTCTGTATAAAAGACAGACAGAGAGCGCACACAGTAAGCGAGCACTTTTCCAGGAGACTCATCCGGAGTGAGACTCATACAGAGTGGGGGATTGAAACTTGGTAATTTGGTGCAGTGAGGTAAATCAGCAAAGGTAAGTGGAAAATCTAATTCTGCTGTTTTTCAGTTAAAAGTGCAGTGTGGAGCTTAGTGTCTGATTGGTTGAAGCTGCCCCCACCCTAATTGCTGAGAGGCAGTTATCTGTCAATCACCTGAGGCCTGTTTAGGGGCACGTTGTATTCTTCTCTTTGAAGTTAAGGTATTTTTTGAGTCATCGGTTAGCTGAGGTCTGTATAAAAGACAGACAGACAGCTCACACAGTAAGCTAGCACTTTTCCAGGAGACACATCCGGAGTGAGACTCATACAGAGTGGGAGATTGAAACTTGGTAATTTGGTGCAGTGAGGTAATTCGGTGCAGAATGTGAGGAGGTGCTTTTTAACCCTGGTAAGTGACTGGTAAGTAGTCTCTTTTTCTTTTCATTGTCTAATTTATTTATTTTTATGTTGAAATTCTAGTTGTTTAAGTTTACCAAGGGTTTAAGACATGGCAGGAGATCCCAGACCCGTGTCATGCTCCTCGTGTGCGATGTGGGAGCTCAGGGACACGTCCACTGTCCCTGGCTCCTTCACGTGCAAGAAGTGTGTTCAGTTGCAGCTCTTGTTAGACCGCTTGACGGCTCTGGAGCTGCGGATGGACTCACTTTGGAGCATCCGCGATGCTGAGGAGGTCGTGGATAGCACGTTTAGCGAGTTGGTCACACCGCAGGTGAAAATTAATGAGGGAGATAGAAAATGGGTGACCAAAAGAAAGGGCAAGAGTAGGAAGGCAGTGCAGGTGTCCCCTGCGGTCATCTCCCTGCAAAACAGATATACCGCTTTGGATACTGTTGAGGAAGATGGCTCACCAGGGGAAGGCAGCAGCAGCCAGGTTCATGGCACCGTGGCTGGCTCTGCTGCACAGCAGGGCAGGAAGAAAAATGGCAGGGCTATAGTGATAGGGGACTCGATCGTAAGGGGAATAGACAGGCGGTTCTGTGGACGCAATCGAGACTCCAGGATGGTATGTTGCCTCCCTGGTGCAAGGGTCAAGGATGTCTCGGAGCGGCTGCAGGACATTCTGGGGGGGGAGGGTGAACAGCCAGCTGTCGTGGTGCACATAGGCACCAACGATATAGGTAAAAAACGGGATGAGGTCCTACAAGCGGAATTCAGGGAGTTAGGAGTTAAACTAAAAAGTAGGACCTCAAAGGTAGTAATCTCAGGATTGCTACCAGTGCCACGAGCTAGTCAGAGTAGGAATGTCAGGATAGATAGGATGAATGCGTGGCTCGAGAGATGGTGCAAGAGGGAGGGATTCAAATTCCTGGGGCATTGGGGCCGGTTCTGGGGGAGGTGGGACCAGTACAAACCAGACGGTCTGCACTTGGGCAGGACTGGAACCGATGTCCTAGGAGGGGTGTTTTCTAGAGCTGTTGGGGAGGGTTTAAACTAATGTGGCAGGGGGGTGGGAACCAATGCTGGAAGTTGGAAGGTAGTAAAACAGGGACAGAAACAAAAGGAAGTAAGGGGAAAAGTGCAAGGCAGAGAAGACATAGTCAGAAATCCATAAGGGCGACAGTACAAGGTACAGTGACTGAGGGGAGCACAGTGAATAGGCCCAGTAATAACAAAAGGAATAAAACTGGAGATGTTAAGATTCAAAACAGAGGTAAAAAAACCAACATAAGTGTACTTTACCTGAATGCTCGTAGTATTCGGAATAAAGTAAATGAGTTGGTGGCACAAATCATCGTAAATGACTATGATTTAGTGGCCATTACTGAAACATGGTTAAAGGATGGTCACGACTGGGAGTTAAATATCCGAGGGTATCAAACTATTCGGAAGGACAGAGTGGATGGTAAGGGAGGTGGTGTTGCTCTGTTATTTAAGGATGACATCCGGGCAATAGTAAGGGATGACATTGGTGCTATGGAGGATAAGGTTGAATCCATTTGGGTGGAAATCAGGAATAGTAAGGCGAAAAAGTAACTGATAGGAGTAGCCTATCGGCCACCAAATAGTAACGAGATGGTGGGGCAGGCAATAAACAAAGAAATAACTGATGCATGTAGAAATGGTACAGCAGTTATCATGGGGGATTTTAATCTACATGTCGATTGGTTTAACCAGGTCGGTCAAGGCAACCGTGAGGAGGAGTTTATAGAATGTATCCGCAATAGTTTCCTAGAACAGTATGTAATGGAACCTACGAGGGAACAAGCGGTCCTAGATCTTGTCCTGTGTAATGAGACAGGATTGATTCATGATCTCATAGTTAGGGATCCTCTCGGAAAGAGCGATCACAATATGGTTGAATTTAAAATACAGATGGAGGGTGAGAAAGTAAAATCAAATACTAGTGTTTTGTGTTTAAACAAAGGAGATTACAAGGGGATGAGAGAAGAACTAGCTAAGGTAGACTGGGAGCTAAGACTTTATGGTGGAACAGTTGAGGAACAGTGGAGAACCTTCCAAGCGATTTTTCACAGTGCTCAGCAAAGGTTTATACCAACAAAAAGGAAGGACAAGAAAGTAGTGGAAAGTTGTGTGTGGAATCAGAGGAGATAGGAGAAGCATTAAATGGATATTTTTCGTCAGTGTTTACACTGGAGAAAGACAATGTTGTCGAGGAGAACACTCAGGTTCAGTCGACCAGGCTAGATGGAATTGAGGTTCAAAAGGAGGAGGTGTTAGCAATTTTAGAAAATGTCAAAATAGATAAGTCCCCTGGGCCAGATGGGATTTATCCTAGGATTCTCTGGGAATCCAGGGAGGAGATTGCAGAGCCTTTGTCCTTGATCTTTATGTCGTCTTTGTCGACAGGAATAGTGCCGGAAGACTGGAGGATAGCAAATGTTGTCCCCTTGTTCAAGAAGGGGAGTAGAGACAACCCTGGTAATTATAGACCTGTGAGCCTTACTTCGGTTGTGGGTAAAATGTTGGAAAAGGTTATAAGAGATAGGGTTTATAATTATCTTGAAAAGAATGAGTTGATTAGCGATAGTCAACACGGTTTTGTGAAGGGTAGGTCATGCCTCACAAACCTTATTGAGTTTTTTGAGAAGGTGACCAAACAGGTGGATGAGGGTAAAGCGGTTGATGTGGTGTATATAGATTTCAGTAAGGCATTTGATAAGGTTCCCCACGGTAGGCTATTGCAGAAAATAAGGAAGTATGGGATTGAAGGTGATTTAGCGGTTTGGATCAGTAATTGGCTAGCTGAAAGAAGACAGAGGGTGGTGGTTGATGGGAAATTTTCATCCTGGAGTTCAGTTACTAGTGGTGTACCGCAAGGATCTGTTTTGGGGCCACTGCTGTTTGTCATTTTTATAAATGACCTGGAAGAGGGTGTAGAAGGATGGGTTAGTAAATTTGCAGATGACACGAAGGTCGGTGGAGTTGTGGATAGTGCTGAAGGATGTTATAGGATACAGAGGGACATAGATAAGCTGCAGAACTGGGCTGAGAGGTGGCAGATGGAGTTTAATGCGGAAAAGTGTGAGGTGGTTCACTTTGGAAGGAGTAATAGGAATGCAGAGTACTGGGCTAATGGCAAGATTCTTGGTAGTGTAGATGAACAGAGAGATCTCGGCATCCAGGTACATAAATCCCTGAAAGTTGCCACCCAGGTTAATAGGGCTGTTAAGAAGGCATATGGTGTGCTAGCCTTTATAAGCAGGGGGATTGAGTTTCGGAACCACAAGGTCATGCTGCAGCTGTACATAACTCTGGTGCGGCCACACCTGGAGTACTGCGTGCAGTTCTGGTCACCACATTATAGGAAGGATGTGGAAGCTTTGGAAAGGGTTCAGAGGAGATTTACTAGGATGTTGCCTGGTATGGAGGGAAGGTCTTACGAGGAAAGGCTCAGGGAATTGAGGTTGTTTTCGTTAGAGAGGAGAAGGCTGAGAGGTGACTTAATAGAGACAAATAAGATAGTCAGAGGGTTAGATAGGGTGGACAGTGAGAGTCTTTTTCCTCGGATGGTGATGACCAACACGAGGGGACATAGCTTTAAATTGAGGGGTGAGAGATATAGGACAGATATCAGAGGCAGTTTCTTTACTCAGAGAGTAGTAGGGGTGTGGAACGCCCTGCCTGCAATAGTAGTAGACTCGCCAACTTTAAGGGCATTTAAGTGGTCACTGGATAGACATATGGATGAAAATGGAATAGTGTAGGTCAGATAGGCTTCAGATGGTTTCACAGGTCGGCGCAACATCGAGGGCCGAAGGGCCCGTACTGCGCTGTAGTGTTCTATGTTCTATGTTCTAAAGAGGGAAAATCGACCGTGGATATCTAAGGAAATAAGGGAGAGTATCAAATTGAAGGAAAAAGCATATAAAGTGGCAAAGATTGCTGGGAGATTAGAGGACTGGGAAATCTTTAGGGGGCAACAGAAAGCTACTAAAAAAGCTATAAAGAAGAGTAAGATAGAGTATGAGAGTAAACTTGCTCAGAATATAAAAACAGACAGTAAAAGTTTTTACAAATATATAAGACAAAAAAGAGTGGCTAAGGTAAATATTGGTCCTTTAGAGGATGAGAAGGGAGTTTTAATAATGGGAAATGAGGAAATGGCTGAGGAACTGAACGGGTTTTTTGGGTCGGTCTTCACAGTGGAAGACACAAATAACATGCCAGCGACTGATAGAAATGAGGCTATGACAGGTGAGGACCTTGAGAGGATTGTTATCACTAAGGAGGGAGTGATGGGCAAGCTAATGGGGCTAAAATAGACAAGTCTCCTGGCCCTGATGGAATGCATCCCAGAGTGCTAAAAGAGATGGCTAGGGAAATTGCAGATGCACTAGTGATAATTTACCGAAATTCACTAGACTCTGGGGTGGTCCCGGTGGATTGGAAATTAGCAAACGTGACGCCACTGTTTAAAAAAGGAGGTAGGCAAAAAGCAGGAAATTATAGGCCAGTGAGTTTAACTTCGGTAATAGGGAAGATGCTGGAATCTATCATCAAGGAAGAAATTGCGAGGCATCTGGATAGAAATTGTCCCATTGGGCAGACGCAGCATGGGTTCGTTAAAGGCAGGTCATGCCTAACTAATTTAGTGGAATTTTTTGAGGACATTACCAGTGCAGTAGATAACGGGGAGCCGATGGATGTGGTATATCTGGATTTCCAGAAAGCCTTTGACAAGGTGCCACACAAAAGGTTGCTGCATAAGATAAAGATGCATGGCATTAAGGGTAGCATGGATAGAGGATTGGTTAATTAATAGAAAGCAAAGAGTTGGGATAAATGGGTGTTTCTCTGGTTGGCAATCAGTAGCTAGTGGTGTCCCTCAGGGATCCGTGTTGGGCCCACAATTGTTCACAATTTACATTGATGATTTGGAGTTGGGGACCAAGGGCAATGTGTCCAAGTTTGCAGATGACACTAAGATGAGTGGTAAAGCGAAAAGTGCAGAGGATACTGGAAGTCTGCAGAGGGATTTGGATAGGTTAAGTGAATGGGCTCGGGTCTGGCAGATGGAATACAATGTTGACAAATGTGAGGTTATCCATTTTGGTAGGAATAACAGCAAACGGGATTATTATTTAAACGATAAAATATTAAAGCATGCCGCTGTTCAGAGAGACTTGGGTGTGCTAGTGCATGAGTCACAGAAGGTTGGTTTACAAGTGCAACAGGTGATTAAGAAGGCAAATGGAATTTTGTCCTTCATTGCTAGAGGGATGGAGTTTAAGACTAGGGAGGTTATGTTGCAATTGTATAAGGTGTTAGGGCGGCCACACCTGGAGTATTGTGTTCAGTTTTGGTCTCCTTACTTGAGAAAGGACGTACTGGCGCTGGAGGGTGTGCAGAGGAGATTCACTAGGTTAATCCCAGAGCTGAAGGGGTTGGATTATGAGGAGAGGTTGAGTAGACTGGGACTGTACTCGTTGGAATTTAGAAGGATGAGGGGGGATCTTATAGAAACATTTAAAATTATGAAGGGAATAGATAGGATAGATGCGGGCAGGTTGTTTCCACTGGCGGGTGACAGCAGAACTAGGGGGCATAGCCTCAAAATAAGGGGAAGTAGATTTAGAACTGAGTTTAGGAGGAACTTCTTCACCCAAAGGGTTGTGAATCTATGGAATTCCTTGCCCAGTGAAGCAGTTGAGGCTCCTTCATTACATGTTTTTAAGGTAAAGATAGATAGTTTTTTGAAGAATAAAGGGATTAAGGGTTATGGTGTTCGGGCCGGAAAGTGGAGCTGAGTCCACAAAAGATCAGCCATGATCTAATTGAATGGCGGAGCAGGCTCGAGGGGCCAGATGGCCTACTCCTGCTCCTAGTTCTTATAAAGATCAAGGACAAAGGCTCTGCAATCTCCTTCCTGGCTTCCCAGAGAATCCTAGGATAAATCCCATCTGGCCCAGGGGACTTATCTATTTTTACACTTTCCAAAATTGCTAACACCTCCTCCTTGTGAACCTCAATTCCATCTAGCCTGGTCGACTGAACCTGAGTATTCTCCTCGACAACATTGTCTTTCTCCAGTGTAAACACTGACGAAAAATATCCATTTTTAGCTTCCCCTATCTCCTCTGATTCCACACACAACTTTCCACAACTATCCTTGATTGGCCCTAATCTTACTCTAATCATTCTTTTGTTCCTGATATACCTATAGAAAGCCTTAGGGTTTTCCTTGATCCTATCTGCCAACTGAATGGCGGAGCAGGCTCGAGGGGCCAGATGGCCTACTCCTGCTCCTAGTTCTTATGTTCTTATATCCAGGTGGTATGCGTCCCCCACATGAGGATCATGAATGTCTGTGCAAGATTCCCAGGGAGTGTGCATGACTCCTACATACTGGCGCAGTCGTTCATCCCTGCGATGTTTGAGGGACGTCCCCCCGGCTGAGGGGCTGGTTGCTAGGCGACAGGGGTTATCCGCTGAGGTCTTGGCTGATGATGCCTATACGGAGGCCTCAGACCAATGCGGAAACCTGATACAACGAGGCCCATGCAGCAACCAGGGGTGTGGTGGAGCGCTGCCTTGGCCTCCTGAAGATGAGATTCAGGTGCCTGGACCGCTCCGGAGGGGCCCTGCAGTACCAGCCCGACAGGGTCGCTCGCATTGTTGTGTTCTGCTGTGCGCTGCACAACATCGCGATGCAGAGGGGAGATGACCTGCTGCAGGAGGTGGAGGGAGAAGCCAGTGGCAGTGGTGCCAGCACAGAGGAGGAGGAGGAGAGGGAGGAGGAGGAGGAGGAGGAGGAGGCTGGCAGAGTGGCGGGCGCAGAACGCAGACACGACCCAGGTGCCGGTGATGTCCAGGAGGCGGCACGACGGACCCGGCGAGGACGGCGGGCACGCGACGCCTTGGTGGCAGCACGGTTCACGCATCGCATGTGACGTCCCCGATGAACACCAAACCACCACCTGCATCGCTAGTCATGCAGAGGGTCACCACACAACTGCCACCACCACAACCCCCCCCCCCCCCCCCCCCCCCCCCCCAGTGTACACTGCTCCACTTCGACATCACCCTTACCACTGGGTCCAGACGGTATGGCACAACATTGATGGCTGTGTCAGCGGGTGTGATCAGTGCCATGTGGAATGATGACAGCTCGCTCTGCGAAGAGCTGTGAGCTCAGAATCGTTAGAGAGAGTCTGACCCATGGCAATAGCTGAACCATCCACCTTGGTGGCCGCTGAGTTCGTCACGGACACTCCATCACGTGCCCGCGTGGGCTAGCTGTGGGAGGAGGTGGGGGGAGGAGCAGGGACTGCACACCCGTCACCGAAGTTTCACCGCTCGTCAACCCCAGCGACACTCGGTCACCATCACGATTCCTGTGGCTGTGGAACAATCACACGGTATTACAAGTAAGGTGGAACAGTGCGTTTAATGTTAACAATAATTTACAGGTGCCCTAGCCCCTACAACTAAACTGTGCCCTTCACCCGTGCCAACTTACTCAGTGTCTATCTTAGTTGCCTTACGGGCCCTACCACTACGTCTAAGTGACTCCCCAGATGATACAGCAGGAGTGGAGGACTGCTGCGAATCGCCCCCTTCGACTCGTTTCTCCTTGGCCAAGCGTTTCCTGGGGCGACCCGGCCTTGATGGGCCAGGCTGCTCTGCGGGCGTCTCGGGTGACATTGTGCCACCCTGCTCTGCCTGCTGCCCACCCGATGCACCAGGGATGGGACGGGGGGAGGCCGAGAATTCCGGGACGTCCCATGATGGACTTAATGGGACGGGCCCCGAAACCTCCTCCTCCCTCGGGGAGCCCGGTGGCCCCCGGGCCTCACTTTGGGACAGAGGTGCGAGCGGGGAGGTGCCCCGTCGCGCCACCGACACCTGGCGATGCCAGTCCTGGAGGCCTGCAACGGTATCCACCAGGATCCGAAGGTTTGCAGAGACGGAGTCCAGGGAGTTACACATTCCCGCCAGGGACTGTGCGATCTCAACCTGTGTGTGCACGACGCCATCCAGCACATGTGTCAGGCGGTTGATGCTCTCGGCGACTGACTGCTGCAACTGGGCCATGACCTGGTGAGACTGGGCCAAGGCCTGCAGGGCGCCGGCAATGTCGTTTTGCCTCTGGCACATTGCTGCCTGTGAGAGGGCAACCCTGTCCAGGGCCGAGGATGACGCATGCACATTAACCCCAACCTGCATAACCTGACCCATTGCCTCCACCGCGGATGCCATCCGTGCGGTGTCGGACTGGGTCTCTGCCATGAGCGGCACCACTCCCTGCTTGTGGACGCGGTTCGACTCCTCTAACAGCGTCTGCAGAGCCAGGAAGACAGCCCTCATCCCGTCATTGTTTCCCTGGGTTTCTTGAGGCATCGGCTGTGCGGGTGGGTTGAGAAACTCCAGGAACTCAGAAAATGTCTGGGAGCCAGCTGCATGCTGAGCCTGGCCTGACCTCCGCCAGTCCGGGCCCTCGTCTGCTCCGCCCTCCACCTGCTGTATCTGCTCAGCTGTGATGTGCGAACCAGACTGTGACCCAGGAGCCTCAACATTAAATAGGCCAGCCGGGGAGTGTCTCTGGGATGGTGGATGGTGTGGGAGATAGCAGTGCCGCAAGCTCGAGGTCGTCTTGGTGAGAGGCTGCAGGGCGTTGGCGGGCCATTTCTGTTTCCTGCTGTGTTGCCGCCCTCTGGGCGTCCTGCTCCACAGATTCTGTTGGGGAGGATGGGACTCCCCGCTGATTGGGCACCGAATGTTGTGCAGCCCTGGGTGAGGTGGGGCCAGATGCCTGTCTCCGTCTGCAGCCAGACGGCCCTGGTCGTTCGGCATCACGTCCCAGGGAAGAGAATGAAACGGGTTATTTAGATTCGCTCGGCCGGGCGCTGGACGGTCCCAGTGGGCAGCGTGTGAAGGGACAGAGGATGGGGGAGGTGTCCAAGTGGGCAGGGTGTGTGAAGGGACAGAGGATGGGGAGGTATCCCAGTGGGCAGGGTGTGAAGGGACAGAGGATGGGGGAGGTGTCCAAGAGGGCAGGGTGTGTGAAGGGACAGAGGATGGGGGAGGGGTGGGTGTTTGTCAAGGAGGGTTGTCTCACTTGTTGCAGCTCCGCCAACCTCGCATAGCGCGACCTCCCGGGTGCCAGATCCCCCAACAAGGTCCAGTGCCCTCTGCTCAAATGTGGTGAGGGGGTGCAGGTTGGGCGAACCCCCTCCAGTCTGGTGCCGCTCACGGGTGTTGTGAGCGGACTTGGCCTGTTGGGAGAGGGTACATAAGTAGATCATTACAATACGGCAGGTATCAGCAGTCCATTCACATACTGGCACAGTTTGGGGGGTCAAGTTGTCATCAGACCATTGCATCTCTCCACGGGGCCAGAGCGCTGGGTCTGTGACAACTTTGTGAACCACCCTCAAATAACTCTGCCCCAATCCCTCTCCACCCCCCGTGCCAGGGGGGTAGGTGGGTGATTAAGTTAAGGGGGGAGGGATGGTTGTGACCAGGGGGCACCCGCTTGGCACTTACTCTGGCAGCCCTGGTGAGGTCGTGCATTTTTTTTCTGCGTTGCTCTGCTGAGCGAGGGGTCTGCCCCACAGCACTAACGGCAGCACCCACCTCACGCCAGGCCTGGCGCACAGCACTGGCAGGTTGGCGATGCCCTCTCCGCGGGCAGATGATGCCCCTCCTCTGTTCGACGGAATCGAGCAGCGTCTCGACATCGGCCTCAACAAACCGAGGGGCAGCTCTCCTGAGCTCCGACATCATGGCCGACAGATTCTGTGCTCGCCCGCGCCTTTTTACGGCATCGGGCGGCGTCACGTGGGCGTGGTCGTATCGTCATCGCGTTCCGTCGTCATCGCGCACGTGATTGACGCGGCCGCGTTCCTAGCCCATTTCCCGGACGTGAATACGTCGGGAAATGGATCCTTCCCGACCGTCGTAAAACGCGCCCCGTTTTAACGGCCAACTTCGCGATTTTTCGCGGGTGCGGAGAATCACGCCCCAAGTCCCAATTGGGTGTGCAGCCGGATGCGGAAAAGGTAGCTGCCATCACAGCTATAAGAACGCCAGAAGACAAGAAGGCGGTCCTCCGGTTTTTGGGGATGGTGAATTGTTTAGGGAAGTTCATCCCTAACCTCGCCTCTCCTCCCACGGCTCTCAGGAACCTGGTCAGGAAGACTACAGACTTCCAGTGGCTTCCTGCCTACGAGCGTGAATGGAGGGAACTCAAAGCTAAACTAACCGGTCCTGGCTTTCTTTGATCCAGCAAAGGAGACCAAAATTTCGACAGATGCCAGTCAGTCCGGCATTGGAGCCGTGCTCCTGCAACGTGATGCGGCCTCCTCATGGGCCCCCGTTGCATATGCGTCGTGGGCAATGACCCCCACGGAGCAGCGCTACGCGCAGATAGAAAAGGAGTGCCTGGGCCTTCTGACCGGTGTTGTGAAATTTCACGATTATGTCTATAGGCTTCCTCAATTCACCGTCGAGACCGACCATCGCCCGCTGGTCAATATAATACAGAAGGAACATGACGCCTCGCCTCCAGCGTATTCTGCTCAAGCTCCGGAGATAAGACT
The DNA here is from genome assembly GCF_902713615.1 of Scyliorhinus canicula. NCBI lineage: Eukaryota > Metazoa > Chordata > Chondrichthyes > Carcharhiniformes > Scyliorhinidae > Scyliorhinus > Scyliorhinus canicula. The sequence goes on along the minus strand of NC_052158.1, from coordinate 52,203,233 downwards.
TCCAGCTGATGTACACCCCAGGCAAGGTCCACATTGTTGCGGACGCTCTCTCCAGGTCAGTCAACACTCCATATGACCCAGTGGGGTTTGTCTGCCAGGTTGACGCCCAGGTAGCGTTTGTGGCCTCCAATCTACCTGCCTCAAATGAACGCCTTGTCCAAATTCACCACGAAACGGCGGCTGACCCCCTGCTACAGCATGTCATGCACCACCTGACGGACGGGTGGCTCAAGGGTCAATGCCCTCAGTTCTATGACGTCAGAGACGATCTGGCGGTAGTTGATGGGGTTCTTCTGAAACTGGACCGCATTGTCATCCTGCACAGCATGCACCAGCTTGTCCTGGAACAATTCTGCGAGGGCCACCTGGGCGTGGGGGTGTCGCCGATGGGCCCGAGAGGCTGTGTACTGGCCCGTTATCAATGATGACATCGCCAACACAGAGCTCAACTGTCCCACCTGTCAGCGCTTTCAGCCAGCCCAACCATGAGAGACACTGCAGCCCCATGAGTTGGTCACATCACCTTGGACCAAGGTGGGCATCGACCTGTTCCATGCGCTGGGGAGAGACTATGTCCTGATCGTGGACTACTTTTCAAATTATCCAGAAGTGATACGGTTGCACGACCTCACTTTGTCCGCAGTCTTTCGGGCAAAGAAACCTTTGCTCGACACGGCATCCCGCTCACGGTGATGTCAGACAATGGCCCCTGCTTCACCAGCCAAGAATGGTCCAGCTTTGCCAGGCGGTACAATTTTGCCCATGTGACGTCCAGCCCCCTGTACCCCCAATCCAATGGCAAAGTGGAGAAGGGACTACACATCGTCAAGAGGCTCCTATGCAAGGCTGCCGATGCTGGGTCTGATTGCTACCTGGCCTTACTGGCCTATCGCTCCGCCCCCCTGTCCACTGGCCGTTCGCTCCGCCCCATTGTCCACTGGCCTGTCGCCAGCCCCCCTGTCCACTGGCCTGTCGCTCCGCCCCCCTGTCCACTGGCCTGTCGCTCCGCCCCCCTGTCCACTGGCCTGTCGCTCCGCCCCCCTGTCCACTGGCCTGTCGCTCCGCCCCCCTGTCCACTGGCCTGTCGCTCCGCCCCCCTGTCCACTGGCCTGTCGCTCCGCCCCCCTGTCCACTGGCCTGTCGCTCCGCCCCCCTGTCCACTGGCCTGTCGCTCCGCCCCCCTGTCCACTGGCCTATCGCCAGCCCAACTACTCATGAATCGCACCCTGAGGACGATGGTGCCGTCCATCCATGTCCCAGACCTCGACCACGTCCCGGTTCTTCGCTGGATGCAGCTGTCTCGTGCACAGCACAAGGCGACTCATGACTCCCGTGCTGCTGATCTCCCCGCTCTCGCTCCAGATAACAATGTTCACGTCCATCTCCCGGATGGTGGCTGGTCTGCAACCACTAGAACATAGAACAATGAACATTACAGCGCAGTACGGGCCCTTCGGCCCTCGATGTTGCGCCGGCCTGTGAAACCATCTGAAGCCTATCTGACCTACACTATTCCATTTTCATCCATATGTCTATCCAGCGACCACTTAAATGCCCTTAAAGTTGGTGAGTCTACTACTGTTGCAGGCAGGGCGTTCCACACCCCTACTACTGTCTGAGTAAAGAAACTACCTCTGACATCTGTCCTATATCTACCACCCCTGGGCCGTTTTAAACAGGAGCCCCTCCAGCTGTGCCCCTTCCCCAATTGGGTTCACTGGGAATGCTTCACTTTTGCCCAGCTTAGGTTTGTAGCCCAAAAAGATTCCAAACCCTTTCAGTATCTGCAGTATTGCCTTCAGTCCCTCCTGTGGCTTTGAGACATAGAGGAGCAGGTCATCTGCACAGATTGAGACTCTGTGCTCTCTGTCTCCTCTCTGGATTCCCTTCCAGCTTTTCACATCCCACAGCGCTATCGCCAGGGATTTGATTGCTCGCCCGAAAAAGAGTGGGTACAGGGGGCAGCCCTATCTTGTTCCTCTCTGAGGAAGGCAGGGCGTTCCACACCCCTACTACTCTCTGAGTAAAGAAACTGCCTCTGACATCTGTTCTATATCTACCACCCCTCAATTTAAAGCTATGTCCCCTCGTGTTGGTCATCACCATCCGAGGAAAGAGACTCTCACTGTCCACCCTATCTAACCCTCTGACTATCTTATATGCCTCTATTAAGTCACCTCTCAGCCTTCTCCTCTCTAACAAAAACAACCTCAAGTCCCTGAGCCTTTCCTCGTAAGACCTTCCCTCCATACCAGGCAACATCCTAGTAAATCACCTCTGAACCCTTTCCAAAGCTTCCACATCCTTCCTATAATGTGGTGACCAGAACTGCATGCAGTACTCAGGGAGCGTCTGCACCAGAGTTATGTACAGCTGCAGCATGACCTTGTGGCTCCGAAACTCAATCCCCCTACTGATAAAGGCTAGCACACCATATGCCTTCTTAACAGCCCTATTAACCTGGGTGGCAACTTTCAGGGATTTATGTACCTGGATGCCGAGATCTCTCTGTTCATCTACACTACCAAGAATCGTGCCATTAGCCCAGTACTCTGCATTCCTATTACTCCTTCCAAAGTGAACCACCTCACACTTTTCCGCATTAAACTCCATCTGCCACCTCTCAGCCCAGTTCTGCAGCTTATCTATGTCCCTCTGTATCCTATAACATCCTTCAGCACTATCCACAACTCCACCGACCTTCGTGTCATCTGCAAATTTACTAACCCATCCTTCTACACCCTCTTCCAGGTCATTTATAAAAATGACAAACAGCAGTGGCCCCAAAACAGATCCTTGCGGTACACCACTAGTAACTGAACTCCAGGATGAACATTTGCCATCAACCACCACCCTCTGTCTTCTTTCAGCTAGCCAATTACTGATCCAAACCACTAAATCACCTTCAATCCCATACTTCCTTATTTTCTGCAATAGCCTACCGTGGGGAACCTTATCAAATGCCTTACTGAAATCTATATACACCACATCAACCGCTTTACCCTCATCCACCTGTTTGGTCACCTTCTCAAAAAACTCAATAAGGTTTGTGAGGCATGACCTACCCTTCACAAAACCGTGTTGACTATCGCTAATCAACTCATTCTTTTCAAGATGATTATAAACCCTATCTCTTATAACCTTTTCCAACATTTTACCCACAACCGAAGTAAGGCTCACAGGTCTATAATTACCAGGGTTGTCTCTACTCCCCTTCTTGAACAAGGGGACAAAATTTGCTATCCTCCAGTCTTCCGGCACTATTCCTGTCAACAAAGATGACAAAGGTGGCGGGTGGCGGGTGACAGCAGAACTAGGGGACATAGCCTCAAAATAAGGGGAAGTAGATTTAGGACTGAGTATAGGAGGAACTTCTTCACCCAAAGGGTTGTGAATCTATGGAATTCCTTGCCCAGTGAAGCAGTTGAGGCTCCTTCATTACATGTTTTTAAGGTAAAGATAGATAGTTTTTTGAAGAATAAAGGGATTAAGGGTTATGGTGTTCGGGCCGGAAAGTGGAGCTGAGTCCACAAAAGATCAGCCATGATCTAATTGAATGGCGGAGCAGGCTCGAGGGGCCAGATGGCCTACTCCTGCTCCTAGTTCTTATAAAGATCAAGGACAAAGGCTCTGCAATCTCCTTCCTGGCTTCCCAGAGAATCCTAGGATAAATCCCATCTGGCCCAGGGGACTTATCTATTTTACACTTTCCAAAATTGCTAACACCTCCTCCTTGTGAACCTCAATTCCATCTAGCCTGGTCGACTGAACCTGAGTATTCTCCTCGACAACATTGTCTTTCTCCAGTGTAAACACTGACGAAAAATATCCATTTTTAGCTTCCCCTATCTCCTCTGATTCCACACACAACTTTCCACAACTATCCTTGATTGGCCCTAATCTTACTCTAATCATTCTTTTGTTCCTGATATACCTATAGAAAGCCTTAGGGTTTTCCTTGATCCTATCTGCCAACGACTTTTCGTGTCCTCTCCTCGCTCTTCTTAACTCTCCCTTTAGGTCCTTCCTGGCTAACTTGTAACTCTCAAGTGCCCTAACTGAGCCTTCATGTCTCATCCTAACATAAGCCTTCTTCTTCCTCTTGACAAGTGCTTCCACTTCCTTAGTAAACCACGGTTCCCTTGCTCGACAACTTCCTCCCTGCCTGACAGGTACATACTTATCAAGGACACGCAGTAGCTGTTCCTTGAAAAAGCTCCACATTTCAATTGTACCCATCCCCTGCAGTTTCCTTCCCCATCCTATACATCCTAAATCTTGCCGAATAGCATCATAATTGCCTTTCACCCAGCTATAATTCTTGTCTTGCGGTATATACCTATCCCTGCCCCTTGCTAAAGTAAACATAACCGAATTGTGATCACTATCACCAAAGTGCTCACCTACATCAAAATCTATCAACTGGCCGGGTTCATTACCCAGTACCAAATCCAATGTGGCCTCGCCCCTTGTTGGCCTGTCTACATACTGTGTCAGAAAACCCTCCTGCACACACTGCACAAAAACTGACCCATCTATAGTACTCGAACTATAGTATTTCCAGTCAATATTTGGAAAGTTAAAGTCCCCCATAACAACTACCCTGGAACTATTCGGAGGTCTATAGACAACTCCCAACAGGGTGACCTCTCCTCTCCTGTTCCTAACCTCGGTCCATACTACCTCAGTAGACGAGTCCTCAAACATCCTTTCTACCGCCGTAATACTTTCCTTGATTAACAATGCCACACCCCCCCCCCCCCCCCCCCCTCTATTACCATCTTCTCTGTTCTTACAGAAACATCTAAATCCTGGAACCTGCAACAACCATTCCTGTCCCTGCTCTACCCATGTCTCCGAAATCGCCACAACATCGAGATCCCAGGTACCAACCCATGCTGCAAGCTCACCCACCTTATTCCGGATGCTCCTGGCATTGAAGTAGACACACCTCAAACCAACGTCTTGCTTTCCGGTGCCCTCTTTTGAATTTTAACCCTATCCCTGACCTCACTACTCTCAACATCCTGCACACTGGGACTACAATTTAGGTTCCCATCCCCCTGCTGAATTAGTTTAAACCCCCCCGAAGAGCACTGGCAAATCTCCCCCCCCAGGATATTGGTACCCCTCTGGTTCAGGTGAAGACCATCCTGTTTGTAGAGGTCCCACCTACCCCAGAATGAGCCCCAATTATCCAGGAAACCAAAACCTTCCCTCCTGCACCATCCCTGTAGCCACGTGTTCAACTCCTCTCTCTCCTTATTTCTCACTTCGCTAGCACGTGGCACGGGTAACAACCAGAGATAACAACTCTGTTTGTTCTAGCTCTCAGCTTCCACCCTAGCTCCCTGAATTTCTGTCGCTGTTGTCCTTAGGCAGGTGGCCCCCCGCTCGTTCCTGGTTCGACTACCAGATGGCTCTATTCTGCGCTGCAATCGATGTGGCCTTTGCCTCGTTCCACGCTCACCACGTGATCCTCCGGTGCTTCCTCACTCCCCTGCTGACCCTGCCACGGAATATGCAGAGTTTCCTGTCACTCTGCCTCCCCCTGACTGTGATGCCGTCCAGCCCACTCCTGAACCGGCGGCTCTCGACCCACCCTTGAGGCGGTCAACCAGAATTTGTCGCCCACCTCAGAGACTAAACTTATGAACTTTACAAAGTTATGGACTCTCTGAATTGTTTTGTTGCCTTGTTTGATCATTTTCCTGGTTTGTATATAATACTGTTCTCGTTCCTCTTGTTGCATACTGCTTCTCTGCACCAGGCACCTTCCCTTGTAAATAGGTTAGTTTTCATGCATCAGCAGCATTGCCCAGGTGCTGGACCAGTCTCAGCAGGCCAGTACTGAGAGCATTGGCTGCATTGCCCAGGTGATGGCCCAGTCTCAGCAGGCCATCGCTGAGAGCATTGGCTGCATTGCCCAGGTGATGGCCCAGTCTCACTAGGCCATTACTGAGAGCATTGGCTGCATTGCCCAGGCCATGGCCCAGTCTCAGCAGGCCATCGCAGAGCATCAGCAGCATTGCCCAGGCCATGGCCCAGTCTCAGCAGGCCATCGCTGAGAGCATCAGCAGCATTGCCCAGGTGATGGCCCAGACTCAGCAGGCCATCGCAGAGCATCGGCAGCATTGCCCAGGTGATGGCCCAGTCTCAGCAGGCCATCGCTCAGAGCATCAGCAGCATTGCCCAGGTGATGGCCCAGTCTCAGCAGGCCATCGCTCAGAGCATCGGCAGCATTGCCCAGGCCATGGCACAGTCTCAGCAGGCCATTACTGAGAGCATCGGCAGCATTGCCCAGGCCATGGCCCAGTCTCAGCAGGCCAGTACTGAGAGCATTGGCTGCATTGCCCAGGTGATGGCCCAGTCTCACTAGGCCATTACTGAGAGCATTGGCTGCATTGCCCAGGCCATGGCCCAGTCTCAGCAGGCCATCGCAGAGCATCGGCAGCATTGCCCAGGTGATGGCCCAGTCTCAGCAGGCCATCGCTCAGAGCATCAGCAGCATTGCCCAGGCCATGGCCCAGTCTCAGCAGGCCATCGCAGAGCATCGGCAGCATTGCCCAGGTGATGGCCCAGTCTCAGCAGGCCATCGCTCAGAGCATCAGCAGCATTGCCCAGGTGATGGCCCAGTCACAGCAGGCCATCGCTCAGAGCATCGGCAGCATTGCCCAGGCCATGGCACAGTCTCAGCAGGCCATTACTGAGAGCATCGGCAGCATTGCCCAGGCCATGGCCCAGTCTCAGCAGGCCATCGCTGAGAGCATCAGCAGCATTGCCCAGGCCATGGCCCAGTCTCAGCAGGCCATCGCTGAGAGCATCAGCAGCATTGCCCAGGCCATGGCCCAGTCTCAGCAGGCCATCGCTGAGAGCATCGGCAGCATTGCCCAGGCCATGGCCCAGTCTCAGCAGCCCATCGCTGAGAGCATCAGCAGCATTGCCCAGGCCATGGCCCAGACTCAGCAGGCCATTACTGAGAGCATCAGCAGCATTGCCCAGGTGATGGCCCAGTCTCAGCAGGCCATTACTGAGAGCATCAGCAGCATTGCCCAGGCCATGGCCCAGTCTCAGCAGGCTATCGCTCAGAGCATCGGCAGCATTGCCCAGGTGCTGGCCCAGTCTCAGCAGGCCATCGCTCAGAGCATCGGCAGCATTGCCCAGGTGATGGCCCAGTCTCAGCAGGCCATTACTGAGAGCATTGGCTGCATTGCCCAGGCCATGGCCCAGACTCAGCAGGTCATCGCTGAGAGCATCGCCGCCATTGCCCAGGCCATGGCCCAGTCTCACTAGGCCATCGCTGAGAGCATCGCCGCCATTGCCCAGGTGCTGGCCGGGATCGCACAGGCCCAGAGGGAGGTGGCGCAGTCCCAGACAGGGATGGATCACTCCCTGAGCTACATGCGGCTAACGTATAGACCCTGGTCGATACCAGAATGGGTCTCGAGCACTGTCAGGTGTCGGGGGTGCTTCGGGGGTGGCTCCACTCACACCCCCCACCCATGGAGAGGCCTGGAGGCTGTTGGACACCCCGAGGGAGGAGGAGGGGCTGGGACCCGTGCCGATGACTCCTGCAGGGTAGGTCCTGGATCACTGCGGCACCTCGGACTCCCCCCTCCCCTACTACTGTCCTTGGTGCATCTGGTGGGCAGCGGGCAGAACAGGGTGGCACCACGTCAGCCTGGATGCCCGAGGAGCAGCTTGGCCCATCCAGGCCGGGCCGTGCCAGGGAATGAGCGTCAATGAGATCCCTAGTCGCAGAGCAGGTGTCTCAGCAGTCCACCTCCACTTCTGCTGTACCATCTGGGGAACCACCGAGAAGTAGTGATAGGGCCCGGTGATAGTGATAGGTTTCACTGCAGTTGTGCAAGGCCTTAGTGAGACCACAGCTGGAATACTGGGCTCGGTACTCCTGCCCCAGCCAGATGTTTCTCGGTGGTGTGCTGTTCACTGGTGATGGGATTCTATCGTTTTGGTCTCCTTACTTGAAAAATAACATAATAGTGTTGGAAACAGTTCAGAGAAAGTTCATTGGACTCATTACTGGGATTATTGGGTTATCTCATGAAACAATGTTAATGTTTTGGGCCTGTATTCATTGGAGTTTAGTAGAAGGAGGCCATTCGGCCCATAGAGTCTGCACTGACCCTCTGAAAGAAGGTCTGAGAGGATTTAAGAATAAGAGGCCTCTCCTTTCAGATAGAGATGAGGAGTAATATCTCTGTCAGAATGCCCTTTCCAAGAGAGCAGCACGGTAGCACAGTGGTTATCACAGTTGCTTCACAGCTCCAGTGTCCCAGGTTCGATTCCCGGCTTGGATCACTGTCTGTGCGGAGTCTGCACGTTCTCCCCTTGTGTGCGTGGGTTTCCTCCGGGTGCTCCGCTTTCCTCCCACAGTCCAAAGATGTGCAGGTTAGGTGGATTGGCCATGATAAATTGCCCTCAGTGTGCAAAACATGTTAAGTGGGGATTACTGGGTTACAGGGATAGGGTAGATTTGTGGGCTTGAGTAGGGTTCTCTTCCCAAGGGCCGGTGCAGACTCGATGGGCCGAATAGCCCCCTTCTGCACTGTAAATTCTATGATCTATGAGAGCAATGGAGGCTTGACATTGAATATATTCACAGCTGAGTTAGACAGATGTTTGATAGTCGGTGGGGAGGGGGCGGTGGGGAGGGGGCAGACAGGAACGAGTTGAGACCACAATCAGATTGGGCTTGATCTTATCGAATGGTGGAGCAGGCTCCAATAGCCTCCGGATGTTTTTCCCTCTGTCATGTTCTGGATCAAAGTACTTTCAGTTTCTTGTTTAATTCTCAAACCCGGTACTGTTTATTCTCCCAGGCAACTGATGATGTTGTTCACAGTGTTTCTCTGATTGGATACTGCACCAGATTTGGAAAGTTAGTTTTGACATTGAACTCAACCTGTCCAGGATTCTTCTACCCAGACACTGATGATTCACAGGCTCTTCCTATTCTAATTGGACACTGATATACCAGTCAACCAATCAGTGTGGAGGGATCTGAGTTTAGTACAGCCAGCACTGGGTAAGGAGCTCACAGGCAGGCTGGGCACAGAGAGAAAGACACAGAGACTGTGAACAGGAGCATTCACACTGGGCACAGAAATCACAAACCCTTCATTCAAGGCAACAATGCTGAGTCTGGTACTCTTGGCCATTCTCTGTGGAGGGGCCTCCTCGACAGGTGAGTAATGGGGTCAGAGAGGGTCTCAGTCTGGGTACTGGGGTATTAACCCTCAGTCAGTGAGTAATGGGGTCAGAGAGGGTCAGTCTGGGTACTGGGGTATTAACCCTCAGTCAGTGAGTAATGGGGTCAGAGAGGGTCACAGTGTCTGAGGGTCAGGGACACTAATCCAGAGAGAAGGTGATTGCAGGGTGCCTGAGGATTAGGGAGATGAGGTTGGAGAGGGTGGGAGAAGTAGTGCTGAGGACTGAGGTTTAGTCAGACGAGGCCTGAGAGTGGGATCAGAGAGAGGGACACAGTGAGGGGAGAGCCTCAATCCCCTTTCACCAACAACTTAGGCCCTGGCTGCTCTGTACCTCATTCACCTCCTTTGCTGGGTATCCTGTGACTATCTGGCCCAACATGAAGTGTCTATAGAGAGAGAAACAGAGTTAATATTCTGATTAAAGATCATCGAGCTGAAACATTAACTCAGTTTCTCAGTCTCTCGACACAGCAGCAGCTGACGAGTATTTCCAGCATTTTCTGTTTTTATTTCAGGTTTCCAACATTCGCAGAGTTTTGTTTTTGTAAAAGTCTCTCTCCGATTCGAAAGCTTCAATTAACCCCCAATATCCACAGCTTTATGGAGAGAATGTTCTAGATTTCCAGTCCCCTTTATGTGAAACTGTTTCCTGATTTCCCTCCTGAACAGTCCAGGTTTAATATAGAACATAGAACATAGAACGATACAGTGCAGTACAGGCCCTTCGGCCCTCGATGTTGCACCGACATGGAAAAAATCTAAAGGCCATCTAACCTACACTATGCCCTTATCATCCATATGCTTATCCAATAAATTTTTAAATGCCCTCAATGTTGGCGAGTTCACTACTGTTGCAGGTAGGGCATTCCACGGCCTCACCACTCTTTGCGTAAAAAACCCACCTCTGACCTCTGTCCTATATCTATTACCCCTCAATTTAAGGCTATGTCCCCTCGTGCTAGCCACCTCCATCCGCGGGAGAAGGCTCTCGCTGTCCACCCTATCTAACCCTCTGATCATTTTGTATGCCTCTATTAAGTCACCTCTTAACCTTCTTCTCTCTAACGAAAACAACCTCAAGTCCATCAGCCTTTCCTCATAAGATTTTCCCTCCATACCAGGCAACATCCTGGTAAATCTCCTCTGCACCCGTTCCAAAGCTTCCACGTCCTTCCTATAATGAGGCGACCAGAACTGTACGCAATACTCCAAATGCGGCCGTACTAGAGTTTTGTACAACTGCAACATGACCTCATGGCTCCGGAACTCAATCCCTCTACCAATAAAGGCCAACACACCATAGGCCTTCTTCACAACCCTATCAACCTGGGTGGCAACTTTCAGGGATCTATGTACATGGACACCGAGATCCCTCTGCTCATCCACACTACCAAGAATTTTACCATTAGCCAAATATTCCGCATTTCTGTTATTCTTTCCAAAGTGAATCACCTCACACTTCTCCACATTAAACTCCATTTGCCACCTCTCAGCCCAGCTCTGCAGCCTATCTATGTCCCTCTGTAACCTGCAACATCCTTCCGCACTGTCTACAACTCCACCGACTTTAGTGTCGTCTGCAAATTTACTCACCCATCCTTCTGCGCCCTCCTCTAGGTCATTTATAAAAATGACAAACAGCAACGGCCCCAGAACAGATCCTTGTGGTACGCCACTCGTAACTGAACTCCATTCTGAACATTTCCCATCAACTACCACTCTCTGTCTTCTTTCAATTAGCCAATTTCTGATCCACATCTCTAAATCACCCTCAATCCCCAGCCTCCGTATTTTCTGCAATAGACGACCGTGGGGAACCTTATCAAACGCTTTACTGAAATCCATATACACCACATCAACTGCTCTACCCTCGTCTACCTGTTCAGTCACCTTCTCAAAGAACTCGATAAGGTTTGTGAGGCATGACCTACCCTTCACAAAACCATGCTGACTGTCCCTAATCATATTATTCCTATCTAGATGATTATAAATCGTATCTTTTATAATCCTCTCCAAGACTTTACCCACCACAGACGTTAGGCTCACCGGCCTATAGTTACCGGGGTTATCTCTACTCCCCTTCTTGAACAAAGGGACCACATTTGCTATCCTCCAGTCCTCTGGCACTATTCCTGTAGCCAATGATGACCTAAAAATCAAAGCCAAAGGCTCAGCAATCTCTTCCCTGGCTTCCCAGAGAATCCTAGGATAAATCCCATCCGGCCCCGGGGACTTATCTATTTTCACCTTGTCTCATTGAGATGATGTTCCTGTTCCTCCCACCAGAGGGAGTAGTTTCTCCATCTCAATCCTTTCTGTTGTATGTTAATTGAGTGTTTAATGGTGTTCAATTGTGTGTATTTGGGGATTCACTTGTGATGTTATAAACAGGTAATTAAGAAGGCGAATGGAATTTTGTCCTTCATTGCTAGAGGGATGGAGTTTAAGACTAGGGAGGTTATGTTGCAATTGTATAATGAAATGAAATGAAAATCGCTTATTGTCACGAGTAGGCTTCAATGAAGTTACTGTGAAAAGCCCCTAGTCGCCTCATTCCGGCACCTGTCTGGGGAGGCTGGTACGGGAATCGAACCGTGCTGCTGGCCTGCTTGGTCTGCTTTAAAAGCCAGTGATTTAGCTCAGTGAGCTAAACCAGGTGTTAATGAGGCCACACCTGGAGTATTGTGTTCAGTTCTGGTCTCCTTACTTTGAGAAAGGACGTACTGGCACTGGAGGGTGTGCAGAGGAGATTCACTAGGTTAATCCCAGAGCTGAAGGGGTTGGATTATGAGGAGAGGTTGAGTAGACTGGGACTGTACTCGTTGGAATTTAGAAGGATGAGGGGGGATCTTATAGAAACATTTAAAATTATGAAGGGAATAGATAGGATAGATGCGGGCAGGTTGTTTCCACTGGCGGGTGAAAGCAGAACTAGGGGGCATAGCCTCAAAATAAGGGGAAGTAGATTTAGGACTGAGTTTAGGAGGAACTTCTTCACCCAAAGGGTTGTGAATCTATGGAATTCCTTGCTCAGTGAAGCAGTTGAGGCTCCTTCATTAAATGTTTTTAAGGTAAAGATAGATAGTTTTTTGAAGAATAAAGGGATTAAGGGTTATGGTGTTCGGGCTGGAAAGTGGAGCTGAGTCCACAAAAGATCAGCCATGATCTCATTGAATGGCGGAGCAGGCTCGAGGGGCCAGATGGCCTACTCCTGCTCCTAGTTCTTATGTTCTTATGTTAAATGGGGGCTAGTTTACACTGTGGTTGTTGGGAGGTTTGTCTGTCAATAAAAAATTGTAAACTGTAATGATTACAACAATTCATGTTTATCTCGCTCCTTAAACACACTAAAATGCCCCATGGAGATTCCCAGGAGCATTCTAACACCAGCTATGTGAGGAGATATTAGGCCAGATGACAAAGGTTTAGCCAAAGCGGTGGTGTTTAAGGAATGCGAGGGGGAGAGAGAGATGATGAGGTTTAGGGAGGAAGTTCCAGAGCATTTGGGCCTAGAAATTGGAGTTGTTCAGGAGACCATTATTACCAATACAGGAGGGGGGTTACCTCGGAGGGTCCTGAGGGTGGAGGAGATTGCAGAGATGGGAGGACTGAGACCATGGAAGGATTTGAAAACCAGGGTGAGAATTTCAACATGAAGATGTTGTTTGGCTGGGAGGAACAGATGTCAGCGGGTCTGGAGGTGATGGGCGAACAGGACTTGGTGCAGGCTAAGACACGGGTCGCTGAGTTTTGGATGACCCCAAGTTTACAGAGGTTAGAATGAAATGAAATGAAAATCGCTTATTGTCACAAGTAGGCTTCAAATGAAGTTACTGTGAAAAGCCCCTAGTCGCCACATTCCAGAGCCTGTTTGGGGAGGCTGGTACGGGAATTGAACCGTGCTGCTGGCCTGCCTTGGTCTGCTTTAAAAGTGGGGGAGTGTGTTGGACTAGTGGTGTATTGAGGTAATGGAGGCAGGACTGAGGGTTTCTGATGTGCGGCACAGAGGTTAGCACTGCTGCCTCCCAGCACCTTGGGTGACTGCGGAGTCTGCACATTCGCACTGTGTCTGCGTGGGTTTCCTCCGGGTGCTCCGGTTTCCTCCCACAGTCCAAAGAGGTGGATTGGCCATGATCAATGCGCGGGGGTTACAGGAATAGGGCAGGGGAGTGGGCCTAGGTAGAGTGCTCTTTCAGAGGGTTGGTGCAGACACGATGGGCCAAACGGCCTCCCTGCACTGTAGTGATTCTATAGAAGTCAAATTATTTGGTTTGTTTAGCTCCACAGAGGATGAGCTCAGACTTTCCCACATTAAACTCTATCTGTTACAGTTTTACCCACTCACTTCATTTGTTACTGACCCATTGTAACTTCCTGCTCGAATTGACAAAACTTCCCGACCCTCTGAACTTAGCAACATCTCGAACTTTGATATTCAATTCTCTCATCCCTCACCGATTCACTGATAAATGTGGTTAATAGTTGTGGCCCCAATACAGATCTTGAGACAACCATCAGTCACATTTCACCAATCAGAATACTTACCCCTTTAAACCCAACCTCAGTCTACTACCTCCCAAAACAATTCCCAACCAAGGGAATACTCACCATTCCCATCCACAGTCATTTTTACTAACAGTGTCTTATGTAGAACCTTATCGAAAATGTTCTAGAGATTCATAGGAATAACCACCTGTAGACATTCCTTAATATTCCATGTAAGTGACCTAAATACCCAACCTGATTAGTCAGATCCTGCTGACCTGTATTTCGGAGCTTGGGATCCAATCAGCTGAAGACACAGACACCAATAGTGAAGGTCTCAAACCAGGAATGTTCAAGGGGCCAGAAGAAGAGTTTAGAAATCTCGGAGGGTTGTGGAGCTGGAGGAGATTACAGGAATAGGGAGCGGCGAGGCCATGGAGGGATTTGTAAGCAAGATGAGAATTTTTAAATAGACCGGCAGATTGACTGGGAGCCAGTCAGTGAGCACAGGGAGTGGGCGTGGAATGAAGCTGTGAGTTAAGATATCAGCAGCAGAGTTTGGATCAGCTCAGGTTTACAGAGTGTGGGAGATCAGCCAAGACAGTGTTAGAGTTGTCAAATCTAAAGGTAAGGAAGGTATGAGTGAGGATTTCAGCAGAAGATCAGCTGAGACAGGGGTGAGGTCAGCCAATGTTACAGAGGTGGAACGGGGCAGTCTGAGTGATGATACAAATATGTGATCAAAATCTCATCTTGGGAGCAAATATCAAACCAAGGCCCAATTTTTTGGAAAAACTGGGAGGGTCTCCGGCTTCGTCACAATGGTGGTGGAGACCCCCCATTCCAGAAATCCAGCCCCTGAACCCAGCACCCACCATTTGTGATGCAGAAACAGAGGCGAGTTGTCATTTGTACATCTGTGGATCACGGAGGCAGCTGCACTGGTAAAAATACAACAGCTTTCAAACAGATCCTCGTCTTGTTAGTCAGATGTCCAAAACATTACTTGTGGGTTGTAGAAATTTCACGAGATGATCTTAAACTGCTGGAGTTCATTTTTTTTTTAGACAATATTTTATTGAGGTATTTATAATTTTAACACTTTTCTACTATAAGATCGAACAGAACCTACAATGAAAAGCCATGCTTGCTTTTGGTTGTGTTTTTTTATAACTTTATTTTATTGAGCTTTTGGTTGTCTTGTGTTGGAGTTTATTTACAGGGGCTCTGTGTTGTGTTGGGGTTTATTTACAGGGGCTCTGTGTTGTGTTGGGGTTTATTTACAGGGGCTCTGTGTTGGGGTTTATTTACAGGGGCTCTGTGTTGTGTTGGGGTTTATTTACAGGGGCTCTGTGTTGTGTTGGGGTTTATTTACAGGGGCTCTGTGTTGTGTTGGGGTTTATTTACAGGAGCTCTGTGTTGTGTTGGGGTTTATTTACAGGGGCTCTGTGTTGGGTTGGGGTTTATTTACAGGGGCTCTGTGTTGGGTTGGGGTTTATTTACAGGAGCTCTGTGTTGTGTTGGGGTTTATTTACAGGGGCTCTGTGTTGGGGTTTATTTACAGGGGCTCTGTGTTGGGGTTTATTTACAGGGGCTCTGTGTTGTGTTGGGGTTTATTTACAGGGGCTCTGTGTTGGGTTGGGGTTTATTTACAGGGGCTCTGTGTTGTGTTGAGGTTTATTTACAGGGGCTCTGTGTTGTGTTGGGGTTTATTTACAGGGGCTCTGTGTTGTGTTGGGGTTTATTTACAGGAGCTCTGTGTTGGGGTTTATTTACAGGGGCTCTGTGTTGTGTTGGGGTTTATTTACAGGGGCTGTGTTGTGTTGGGGTTTATTTACAGGGGCTCTGTGTTGGGGTTTATTTACAGGGGCTCTGTGTTGTGTTGGGGTTTATTTACAGGGGCTCTGTGTTGTGTTGGGGTTTATTTACAGGGGCTCTGTGTTGGGGTTTATTTACAGGGGCTCTGTGTTGTGTTGGGGTTTATTTACAGGAGCTCTGTGTTGGGGTTTATTTACAGGGGCTCTGTGTTGTGTTGGGGTTTATTTACAGGGGCTCTGTGTTGTGTTGGGGTTTATTTACAGGGGCTCTGTGTTGTGTTGGGGTTTATTTACAGGGGCTCTGTGTTGGGGTTTATTTACAGGGGCTCTGTGTTGTGTTGGGGTTATTTACAGGGGCTCTGTGTTGTGTTGGGGTTTATTTACAGGGGCTCTGTGTTGTGTTGGGGTTTATTTACAGGGGCTCTGTGTTGTGTTGGGGATTATTTACAGGGGCTCTGTGTTGGGGTTTATTTACAGGGGCTCTGTGTTGGGGATTATTGACAGGGGCTCTGTGTTGTGTTGGGGTTTATTTACAGGGGCTCTGTGTTGTGTTGGGGTTTATTTACAGGGGCTCTGTGTTGTGTTGGGGGTTTATTTACAGGGGCTCTGTGTTGGGGTTTATTTACAGGAGCTCTGTGTTGTGTTGGGGTTTATTTACAGGGGCTCTGTGTTGTGTTGGGGTTTATTTACAGGGGCTCTGTGTTGTGTTGGGGTTTATTACAGGGGCTCTGTGTTGTGTTGGGTTTATTTACAGGGGCTCTGTGTTGTGTTGGGGTTTATTACAGGGGCTGTGGTGTTGTTTGGGGTTTATTTACAGGGGCTCTGTGTTGTGTTGGGGTTATTTACAGGGGCTCTGTGTTGTGTTGGGGTTTATTACGGGGCTCTGTGTTGTGTTGGGGTTTATTTACAGAGGCTCTGTGTTGTGTTGGGGTTTATTTACAGGGGCTGTGTGTTGTGTTGGGGTTTATTTACAGGGGCTCTGTGTTGTGTTGGGGTTTATTTACAGGGGCTCTGTGTGGGGGTTATTACAGGGGCTCTGTGTTGTGTTGGGGTTATTTACAGGGGCTCTGTGTTGGGTTGGGGTTTATTTACAGGGGCTCTGTGTGTGTTGGGGTTTATTTACAGGAGCTCTGTGTGTGTTGGGGTTTATTTACAGGGGCTCTGTGTTGGGGTTTATTTACAGGGGCTCTGTGTTGTGTTGGGGTTTATTTACAGGGGCTCTGTGTTGTGTTGGGTTTATTTACAGGGGCTCTGTGTTGTGTTGGGGTTTATTTACAGGGGCTCTGTGTTGGGGTTTATTTACAGGGGCTCTGTGTTGTGTTGGGGTTTATTTACAGGGGCTCTGTGTTGTTTTGGGGTTTATTTACAGGGGCTCTGTGTTGGGGATTATTTACAGGGGCTCTGTGTTGTGTTGGGGTTTATTTACAGGGGCTCTGTGTTGTGTTGGGGTTTATTTACAGGGGCTCTGTGTTGGGGTTTATTTACAGAGGGCTCTGTGTTGTGTTGGGGTTTATTACAGGGGCTCTGTGTTGTGTTTGGGGTTTATTTACAGGGGCTCTGTTGTTTGGGGTTTATTTCAGGGGCTCTGTGTTGTGTTGGGTTTATTTACAGGGGCTCTGTGTTGGGTTTATTTACAGGGGCTCTGTGTGGTTTTGGGGTTTATTTACAGGGGCTCTGTGTTGTGTGTTGGGGTTATTACAGGGCTCTGTGTTGGGGTTTATTTACAGGGGCTCTGTGTTGGGGTTTATTTACAGGGCTCTGTGTTGTGTTGGGGTTATTTACAGGGGCTCTGTGTTGTGTTGGGTTTATTTACAGGGGCTCTGTGTTGTGTTGGGGTTTATTTACAGGGGCTCTGTGTTGGGGTTTATTTACAGGGGCTCTGTTGTGTTGGGGTTTATTTACAGGGGCTCTGTGTTGTGTTGGGGTTTATTTACAGGGGCTCTGTGTTGGGGTTATTTACAGGGGCTCTGTGTTGTGTTGGGGTTTATTTACAGGGGCTCTGTGTTGTGTTGGGGTTTATTTACAGGGGCTCTGTGTTGGGGTTTATTTACAGGGGCTCTGTGTTGTGTTGGGGTTTATTTACAGGGGCTCTGTGTTGGGGTTTATTTACAGGGGCTCTGTGTTGGGGTTTATTTACAGGGGCTCTGTGTTGTGTTGGGGTTTATTTACAGGGGCTCTGTGTTGGGGTTTATTACAGGGGCTCTGTGTTGGGGTTTATTTACAGGGGCTCTGTGTGTGTTGGGGTTTATTTACAGGGGCTCTGTGTTGTGTTGGGGTTTATTTACAGGGGCTCTGTGTTGTGTTGGGGTTTATTTACAGGGGCTCTGTGTTGGGGTTTATTTACAGGGGCTCTGTGTTGTGTTGGGGTTTATTTACAGGGCTTTGTTGGGGTTATTACAGGGGCTCTGTGTTGGGTTTATTTTACAGGGGCTCTGGGTTGTGTTGGGTTTATTTACAGGGGCTCTGTGTTGGGTTGGGGTTTATTTACAGGGGCTACTGTGTTGGGGGTATTTACAGGGGGCTCTGTGTGTGTTGGGTTTATTTACAGGGGCTCTGTGTTGTGTTGGGGTTTATTTACAGGGGCTCTGGTTGTGTTGGGTTATTTACAGGGGGCTCTGGTGTTGGGGTTTATTTACAGGGGCTCTGTGTTGTGTGGGGTTTATTTACAGGGGCTCGGTTGTGTTTGGGGTTTATTACAGGGGCTCTGTGCTTGTGTTGGGGTTTATTTACAGGGGCTCTGTTTGTGTTGGGTTTATTTACAGGGGCTCGTGTTGGTGGGGTTTATTTACAGGTGGCTCTGTGGTGTTGGGGTTTATTTACAGGGGCTCTGTGTTGTGTGTGGGTTTATTTACAGGGGCTCTGTGTTGTGTTGGGGTTTATTTACAGGGGCTCGTGGTGGGGTTTTATTTACAGGGGCTCTGTGTTGGGGTTTATTACAGGGGCTCTGTGTTGTGTTGGGGTTTTTTACAGGGGCTCGTGTGTTGGGGTTTATTTACGGGGCTCTGTGTTGTGTTGGGGTTTATTTACAGGGGCTCTGTGTTGGGG